>NC_142070.1:76262500-76292500 GCF_059756535.1 Pantherophis guttatus | reverse complement strand
GCATAAACAGAGGGATAGAATCAAGATCACGTGAAGTGTTACTACCACTTTATAATGCCTTGGTAAGGCCACACTTGGAATATTGCATCCAGTTTTGGTCGCCACAATGTAAAAAAGATGTGGAGACTTTAGAAAGAGTGCAGAGAAGAGCAACAAAGAGGATTAGGGGGCTGGAGCTAAAACATATGAAGAACAGTTGCAGGAACTGGGTATGTCTAGTTTAATGAAAAGGAGGACTAGGGGAGACATGATAGCAGTGTTCCAATATCTCAGGGGTTGCCACAAAGAAGAGGGAGTCAATCTATTCTTCAAAGCACCTGAGGGTAGGACAAGAAGCAATGGGTGGAAACTAATCAAGGAGAGAAGCAACTTAGAACTAAGGAGAAATTTCCTGACAGTGAGAACAATGAATCAGTGAAACAACTTGCCTCCAAAAGTTCTGAATGCTCCAACACTGGAAATTTTTAAGAAGATGTTGGATAACCATTTGTCTGAAGTGGTGTAGGGTTTCCTGTCTGGGCAGGGAGTTGGACTAGAAGACCTCCAAGGTCCCTTCCAACTCTGTTATTCTATTCTATTCTATTCTATTCTATTCTATTCTATTCTATTCTATTCTATTCTATTCTATTCTATTCTATTCTATTCTATTCTATGTAAAGGTAGAGATGAGAGAGGGGGGAGGGAGCTAGGGAGAGAGGGAGGGAGGAGGCGGAGTCCCTCCAGATTTTACTCCACTGGTCATACCTGACTATATGGGATGGTAATCATCTCTGTTTCAAGGCCTGTGAGCCAGTACTATCCAAAGACATTTCTGCAGTCTTATGGCCAGCATAACCTCTCAGAATGCTGATGCCTTCCCACCAAAGTGGTACCTATTTATCTACTTGCATTTACATACATTCAAATTGCTAGGTGGGCATGAACTGAGGAGAAGATGGGCCCTCACCCTGTCACATGGAGCTCAGCTCTCGGACTGGGCTGCCGGCTTTCCAGCCGAGAAACCCAGAATCTTAACCCCTGAGCCACCGCCTCCCTCTCCCTCTCTCTATATTATACTAAGTTTGTGTATCAGTGATTGTATGGCGTCTGCAGGTGCCATGTGCTAAATAAATAGCTAAGCTGATTAAAGCACAGAAAGCCTAGTGAAAGAACCAGAATTATTATTATTATTATTTTCTCCAATATAGGAAAATGAGAAGTGGAATCACTCAGGTAGACTTTTAAACTTTTTTTTCCCATGAAATATCATACAAACAGTGACATGGATAGGCTTTCAGAATCCACTGAGCTATTCAAAGTGGTTAAAAATTAAGTATTACTTCGAAGAGCTCCAGAACGATGATATTTTCAAGCAGTCAAGCAAATGTAATTTCATTGAAGTGTAAAATGATGCATATGAGGGTTAAAAAAAAAAGAAAAGAAACTGAACTAACTTCATGCGTTATGAGCTGTCTGTAAGTAATGAAGAAAAGGATCATTGTGGATTGCTCGGTAAAATTGTGTTGCATCTTGGGGGGAAAAGGGAAGCAAATTCTGTGTTAGGAGTCGTTTAAGGAAATGGCTTGAAAATAAAACTGCCGACATTGTTATGCTCTTTTTTTTGTAAAACATTTTTTATATTTCTAGAAGAAATATCCTTCTGGGTTCAGCTCCAAGTGGGAAAAAGACACTGGAAACATGGAGACTGCTTGGAAAGATGGTTTAATGCTGGACAGGATCACATGGTTTGAGTTCCTGAACAGAAAAAGGGGCGAGATGCAGTGAGTCCCCAGGTTTTATGCCCTCTCTGGCTTTGAACTTCCTGGGGCCCAGAAAGAGTATCCTGATTGGTTGTCAGACTCCCAGGGGGTGGGGGTCTTAGCTAGCCTTGCTTGTTGATGTAATCTTCCCAGGTGCCATGTGGTGAGTTTCTGTTGCTAGATGGGTCCCATTGTGTTAGTTTCTGTTGCTAGATGGGTCCTATTGTGTTGCAGATGATGGTCCATTGACAAAGATGGGAGGGAATTGAGTTTCTGCCTCTGGCCCATTGACAAAGGGTGGGGGCAGGAAGATGGGAGCTGCTTCATCTTTAAAACATGCTTCTCCATTTCTCATCCAGGGAAACATAATATTCTGCCTTTTTAATATTTCCTAAAATATTTCATTCTTCTAGGAAAGGGGTGGGTGCTAACTTCCTACAATATTTTTTTAAACAAACAAACAATGCATCATTAATCATTCAGTGTTGAATGATTAATTCAGCATGGGCTCTCTAAAAATGAATCCCATTTCACCCATTTTTTTGTATGTTCTTTGAGAGGGTTCTTTGCAGTCTTTGATTCTCAAAAAGCATTTGACTTAATTGTTCTGGGACAAAATGACCAGTTCTTTTTTTAAGAAATTTAATCAGTTATCAACATATAAATATATAGTCAATATATACTGGCAAAAGTCAGACACAGACTTCAACGGATAAATGATGAATCGGCATACCGACGGGAGGTTGAACCTTGTGGTGCAACTAGAACAATCTCGAATTAAACACACTCAAAACCGTAGAAATGGTGATAGATTTTAAGAGAAACCCTCCTATACTCCCACCTCTTACAATACTAAACAACACAGTATCAACAGTAGAGACCTTCAAGTTTCTAGATTCTATCATATCTCAAGACTTAAAATGGACACCTAACATCAAAAATGTCATCAAAAAAGCACCACAAAGAATGTTCTTTCTGTGCCAACTCAGAAAGCTCAAACTGCCCAACGAGGTGCTGATCCAGTTCTACAGAGGAACTATTGAGTCTGTCATCTGCACCTCCATAACTGTCCAGTTTGGCTCTGCAATCAAACAAGACAGACACAGACTTCAACAGATAGTTAGAACTGCAGAAAAAACAATGGATACCAACCTGCCTTCCATTAAGGATCTGTATACTACACGAGTCAAAAAGAGGGCTGTGAAAATATCTACAGACCCCTTGCAACCTGGATATAAATTGTTTCAACTCCTACCCTCAAAACGACGCTATAGAGCACTGCACACCAGAACAACTAGACACAAGGACAGTTTTTTCCCCGAACGCCATCACTCTGCTAAACAAATAATTCCCTCAACACTGTCAAGCTATTTATTAAGACTATATTAGTATTATTCTTCTCATCAAAGGATTGCACACTTAGCGCTGGAAAGGGAAGCGATCGCCATGATTTTGATTCTTTTTTTCCCCTTTATTATTAACTCAAAAGGCGCCACTCCGCATATTGCAAATATCAAGCTTAATGTAAAGCAGCCTAGAGCAACACTTCTTGCTGAGATGCTGCTGCGATAAGCAACAGCATGGAAGCCATGAGGTTGGGGAAGAAAAGGGGGAAAAAAACCCTGCTGTGTGCCTACAGGCATTAAAGAATTATGAATTTCAATGTGGCAGTTGTGACAGAGCTGGGTGACTCCTTTTAATTATGTGCTTTACTGGAGCACACGATCAACACTGGTGCATAAAAGTTCTACTTCAAGCGTTCTGAAGGAGTCTCAAGATGCAGGGAAACACTGCAAGAGCCCATGCTGAGTTATAATAAAGGAAATATCATAAGGTCCTGATGTAAAATTCAAGAATGGCCCAAGAACCTTGCTGGCCCAGTCTGAAAATAACATGGTTCACAAATGTCTATGGAAGATTGACAATCATGAAGATTCTCGGTCATTTTTCGGGACAACCATGTTTATGTTTGTTTTGTGTTTTATTAAATTTGTATACCGCCCTACTCCCGAAGGACTCATGGCGGTGAACAGGCACAGGATAAAATACAGAAGTACAAAAGTTAGAAACAATTTAAAACCAAATTAAATAATTTAGCCCACGACAGTTTAAAATCCCAATAATTTAAAAACAAATTAAAATTTCAGTTTAAAAATTTAAAAGAAAGGGGAGAGAAATTAGGCCAGGCCGGCTTGCTGAAATAGTAAGGTCTTAAGAGCACGGCGGAAAGTGCGCAGATCCGGGATCCTCCGTATCTCCGGGGGGAGCTTGTTCCAGATAGTGGGTGCCCCCACAGAGAAGGCCTTCCCCCTGGGGGCCTCCAGTTGACACTGCTTGGCTGATGGCACCCGGAGGAGCCCCTCTCTATGAGAGCGTACCGGCCGGTGGGAGGCTGTTTGTGGTAGTAGGCGGTCCCAAAAATAACCAGGTCCTAAGCCATGGAGCGCTCTAAAAGTGGTAACCAAAACCTTGAAGCGCACCCGGAAGACCACCGGGAGCCAGTGCAGCTCACGCAGGAGAGGTGTCACACGGGAGTGCCATGTTGCTCCCATAAACACCCGCGCGGCCGCACTCTGTGCCAGTTGGAACTATAACCTGCATAACCAAGAATCTCCACAGCCAAGAATCTCCACAGACTTTTAGCTATGCACTTTGGCAGTGGTGGGATTCAAATAATGTAATAACCGGTTCTTTGTCCTAATGACTGGGTGGGTGGGCGTGGCCATGGTGGGCGTGGCCAGGGTGTGTGACAGGCAGCACTCAGCTTCCTGCACCCTGTGGGAGGGATGCGCCCACTCCCACCCCCTGTTTTGGGCCTAGAAGGCATTCCTGCAGCCTCCTGGGAGCGAAAATGGGCCACGGGGGGGGACACCCCCCCCCATGTCCTATTTTGGGCCTAGGAAGTCTCCCTGCACTTACCTGGAAGCCAAAATGGGGTATGTGGAGATTCCTGAAAGGGGCAGGGAGGGGAAGGGAGGGGGCAACCAGCAATTTAACTACTAGTTCACCTGAACTGGCCCGAACCGGCTGAATCCCACCACTGCACTTTGGGATGGACACCCTTTGAATGGTGCGAGAGTATGAACGGATTTCCAGAAAAATTGCACACTGCAGGAACCATTCACACTTCAGTTTGAGATGCAGACAGCTTTTTGAGACTCATCCCCAACAGCCTGCACCTTTGTTCAACACTGAAGAGACACAGGGCAGAAAACTTCCAGCAGAAAGCACAGCTCCCTTCAGCAGTACCCAGAAGGCTCCACACCCATTTGCACTACTCAGGTGACCCTGAGGACACAGACAAACCTCCAGGTGGCCTCAATGACTCTCTAAAAGGATGCAAATGACCAGCTCTCTGCATGGAGTATAAATCCTTCCATGCCCCACCATTCAGTCAGAGCTGAAGAAGCTTCTTGGATGAGAAGTGAAACATCTTCAAGAATGTTGCAACTCAGGACTCAGGATGTCACAACACTGGAGCTCAGGATGCTGCCACACAGCCCATTACCCAGGTTGCTACAACACAAAAGCCTAATGGGCACACAGCTAGGACCTCGCCCACACAGGATGTTACGAAACAGCCGACTAATCTGCAAACATCAACTCCATCAACTAATCAAGATGTAACAACACAGCCAACCAACCCGCTTACAACAACAAAGCCAGCACTCCACACCTCCCCACCAGTATTTATAGAGAGACGGCATCTCCGATCACACTTTGCTCGCACATGCACAAAGCCGAAGACACCAGCCTGAAGATGACGAGTGGGACCTCATTGAAATATCGCCAAGATACTCTCAATCTTACAAGGGAAAAGACTCGAATACACCAAGACTTGCATATACATATATAATGTTAAATTGTATATTTACTGACAAAGAAATAAAGGGAGACTAGTATAGATCTATTTCAAGCTATTTAGCTCTCATCAGCTAGCCATATACCCTTCTGGGATTTGAACCTGGGCTTGCCTGCATGTTAGACATATGCATTAATCTCTATGCCACAGGTTCTCCTTGCTTTGTCAGCTTGTACCAGGGGAGATTAAATGGATTTTCTATTGAAGCAACCTGGTCTACCCAAATATGGGAGGGAGCATGCTGCTTCCTTTCATCTTTCAGCCCCAATCCAGGAGCTCTCAGGCAGTCGCTTTCATGACAAACTATTGTGTGTTAAATTTATATTTACTGACAAAGAAATAAAGGGAAACCAGTATAGATCTATTTCAAGCTATTTAGCTCTCATCTGCTAGCCATTCCCTTTCTGGGATTCAAACCTGGGTTTGCTTCCGTGTTAGGCAGATGTATTAACCTCTAAGCCACAGGTTCTCCTCGCTTTGTCAGCTTGAAATAGATCTATACTAGTCTCCCTTTATTTCTTTGTCAGTAAATATAAAATTTAACACAAAATAGTTTTACACGAAAAGCAAGTGCCTGAGGGCTCCTGGATTGTGGCTGAAAGGTGAAATTCGTTAATGGGGGTTTGCCCCAAGTGTGAAAAATGGGCATAAGTCACTTTTTTCAGTGCTGGTCGGCAGTTCATTGGTTCGAATCCCTAGTACCACATAACGGGGTGAGCGCCCGTTACTTGTCCCAGCTTCTGCCAACCTAGCAGTTCGAAAGCAGGTAAAAAATGCAAGTAGAAAAATAGGGACCCCCCTTTGGTGGGAAGGTAACAGCGTTCCGTGCGCCTTTGACGTTGAGTCATGCCGGCCACATGACCACAGAGAACCATGTTGCAATCCTTGGCCTAAAATCTTTGGATTTCCTAGTTATAGTAGCTTCGATCTAAATACTAACCAGGTCTGCTCCCCACTTTACTTTTCTATCATTAGCCAAGGTCACTCACTGTTCATTAATCTATCAAGCATTTTTTTTCTCTCTCTTAGTGTTAAGGTATTATCTTAAGATGCCACTCAAGGATTAAGAAGAAATATAATTATCCTCAATAAACTCCTGTTATCTCTTTCTGCTCTAAGACGGGAATTTTAATTAATGATAGTTTTCTCTTCAAAATAGACTTATGAGGTAGGAGAAGAATTCTGATTGATGGGAAATCTCAGGAGAAGCTAGAGAAAATTTGACAGTCTTGTTGAATGTTTTAAGTTTGGATTAATTTTTTATCGTTCCACCATTTTTTTATTTTTTTTTGCTAAGAATAATTACACTGTACCATATATATGGTTTTCCTCTCTTCCATATAACTGCATCCCACCCCACCTTGACTTTTATTTCTCGAACAACTTTGGGATCACTTGGCAAGCTTTGTTACCCACAAGGATTTAATTCTGATTGTCTCCTTATTTGGAGGGAATGGGACAACTTGCCACAGCCAACTTGCCATGGTCAACTCACCATGGCCAACTCGCCATGGCCAACTCGCCATGGCCAACTCCCCATGGCCAACTCGCCATGGCCAACTCCCCATGGCCAACTCGCCATGGCCAATTCGCCATGGCCAACTCCCCATGGCCAACTCCCCATGACCAACTCCCCATGACCAACTCCCCATGACCAACTCCCCATGGCCAACTCCCCATGACCAACTCCCCATGGCCAACTCCCCATGGCCAACTCACCATGACCAACTCCCCATGGCCAACTCACCATGACCAACTCCCCATGACCAACTCCCCATGGCCAACTCCCCATGGCCAACTCCCCATGGCCAACTCACCATGGCCAACTCGCCATGGCCAACTCACCATGACCAACTCGCCATGGCCAACTCACCATGGCCAACTCGCCATGGCCAACTCACCATGGCCAACTCGCCATGGCCAACTCACCATGGCCAACTCGCCATGGCCAACTCGCCATGGCCAACTCACCATGGCCAACTCGCCATGGCCAACATGCTGCAGGAAAAGTCACCTCAGGATAAGTTTAACAATTCTATTTAATTATTTAAAATAAAATAAAAATTATTTTAATTTTTGCCATTCACATTTCATCCTGTCCCTCCTTTTTGTATCCTTTCTTTAATGATTCTATTCCACCCTTTCTTCGCTGTTAGTGTAACCCTTGTCCTGCAGTGAGTTGTTCTGCAGTGAGTGGGCCATGGCAAGTTGGCCATGACAATTTGGCTGTGGTGAATTCTCATTATTTGGATACTCCTTTGAAATATCTCTTTTTATTTAAGGAGTTTTGAGCATTTAATTTATAACACAAATAAGCTAGAATAGAATAGAATAGGATAGAATAGAATAGAATAGAATAGAATGGAATGGAATGGAATGGAATGGAATGGAATGGAATGGAATAGAATAGAATAGAATAGAATAGAATAGAATAGAATAGAATAGAATAGAATAGAATAGAATAGAATAGAATAGAATTTTTTATTGGCCAAGTGTGATTGGACACACAAGGAATTTGTCTTTGGTGCATACACTCTCAGTGTACATAAAAGACAAGATACATTTGTCAAGAATCATAAGGTACAGCACTTAATGATAGTCATAGGGTACAAATAAGCAATCAAATCATATTAGGAAACAATATAACTTGTAAGGATGCAAGCAACAAAGTTACAGTCATACAGTCATAAGTGGAAGGAGATGGGTGATGGGAATGATGAGAAGATTAATAGTAGTGCAGACTTAGTAACTAGTTTGACAGTGTTGAGGGAATTATTTGTTTAGCAGAGTGATGGCATTCGGGAAAAAACTGTCCTTGTGTCTAGTTGTTTTGGTGTGCAATGCTCTATAGCATCATTTTGAGGGTAGGAGTTGAAAGAGTTTATGTCCAGGATGCGAGGGGTCTGTAGATATTTTCACAGCCCTCTTTTTGACTCATGCAGTATACAGGTCCTCAGTGGAAGGCAGGTTGGTAGCAATTGTTTTTTCTGCAGTGACATTAGGGAGGTCAAAAAAGATAAGCTAGACATGTTCAAGTATTTATCCTCGTACGCAAAAGTTTTAAGAACCAAGAACTTTAAAAAAAAAAACATTTTAGGAAATGAAGTTGTATTGATCTGAATATTTACTGTTCCATAAATTTAGGTCATTTTCTAGGGCAGGGTCATCTAAATCAGTTCATTTAACAGAAAAATGAATACCAAAGTCCAGAGATATGACAAAGTTGATGCCAGAAAGTCTCAGTGTCGAATTGTTTAATAAACTGGAGATCAAGCCAAGCTCTCTCCGATCAATAATGTTTCATTTGCTTGGCCATTCTCAAGTTCTTTTCTTGATCCTAAAAGTTGATAACTCTACCTAAGCATATACCGTATTATATAAAGACAATCTGACTATATAAATCAGGACTAATTCTTAGCATCTGTCAGATCCGTGAATCTGCCATTCTTCAGGAGGGAAGAGGAGGACCCTTGCATTTATACTTTATTGCTTTCTCCCCGATATATCCTGCATCCTGCAATCTATTGATTTATAATTTCTAGCCTGGCGCCTAGGTGGCCTGGCATTTTCTCACCTTTTGGGGAATGTGAGGGGAGGTAGGGCCATGTGGGTTGTATCCAGTGGTGAGATACTCCACGGTTTGTTGTGACCCAGGCCCAAGTAGTTAGTATTAAATACAAACAGTTCGAAAACAAACAGACTTTATTAGAACAGCTGAGAATTAACTCATTCTCAGCATAGTCCAAACTAAATTAAAGCAAATTCTTCAAAACACCATTCCACAGTTTATCACTGACCTTGGTATAATTAGGCAAACTGCCAAAGACTTTTTTTTTGGCAAAAGTTCAGAAACAGAAGACGCTGACAAGAAATGAATACAGTGAAACAAGAAGCAAATCTCTCAACTTTGTTTTCCGGCAAAGAGGAGAGGCCAAGAGCTGTTGCTGGTCTTTTAAGCTTTTTGGGAGGGGCCAATCATCTTTTGGCCCTACTCCCAAGTCGTCCTCTTTGCTGTAGCTGCTCTTGCCTTCTGGCAGCTCTTCTCATACATGGACTAGGAACAGGCTCCTCCTGTTCCTCTGCCTCTCTACTGTCAGCCTCTGGAAGCTCCGAAGTCCGGCAATCACTCCCCGATGGCCCTAGCCCCATCTCTGCCTTCGATGCAGAGCCCTCATCTGGGCCTTCCCCAGCCTCCAGGACTGGCCCATGTTCTTCCTCAGCCTCATTGCTATCTGACTCCGCTGCCAGGTACCTTTTTTGAACCACCAGTTCGCTTGAACTGGTAGCTTTATTTTTTACTACCGGTTCAGCCCGAACCGGTGCGAACCGGTAGCATTTCACCCCTGGTTGTATCACTCATAAACCAGCAGAGGTTGATCCTTTAGAAAGTTCTCTTATCACTTTCTCAGAGTGGATAGTACAATAACAACGTCACACCTGCAGATTGACTGAATCCACACTGGACTTTTGGAAGGGGTCCCTAATTCCTTTTATTCTAACTGTATTGCCTGAGGGCCCTCAGAGCCTGTTTTGATTCCGTCCTGCTATCACTCCTGTTCAATAAAAGGTTCCTTTTGAAATGACACATTTCAAGAGTCTTTACTTTCTTGAATAAGGAGGAGAGGCCGGACCTCACAGCATCCAAATGGGTTTGTGTGTTTGTGTTCTGGCTCCTTCTTAAAGATGGCAGTGTGAATTCTGAGCTACAAATATTTATCATTTATTCCACAGGGCTAACAACCAGTGGTGGGATTCAGCTAGTTTGCCATCAGTGGAGAGACAGTTATTTGTTAAGTTTAGATTCGAACTTCTAGATACCAACGTTAGATTCGGCCGTTATCGGAAAATCCCGTATGACAAAAGAATATGCATATGTGGGGTAAACGTCGTGGAGGACACGGCACATATAATATTTGAATGTAGTCTCTATCAAGAAGTAAGAAAACAATATCTGTCCCCAATTATAAATAAATTTCCCCACTGGAATATAAGCCAAAAATTAGCATTTCTGTTGAGGGCTGACTCTCCTCCCCTGGTAAGAGCGATCACTCGATACCTTAAAAGAATGACGGCAATACGAGCCAGTTATATCAAAAAATTTTTTATCGATTGTAAGGAAGATGAGCTCCGTTAGAGAGGAGCTATCCTATTTGGGTTATCTAGTCTTGGCAACTTAGCTATTGAAATTTGATATTGTAAAATTTTAATATCATCTATCATATATTTTTAGATTGCTATTTTTGTAACTGTTTTATCTTTTTCCCTTTTTCTTTTCTGTTTTGTTTGAAAAGGCCTTCGGGCTATTCAATAAACTATTGCTTAATGCATTGTAAGCCGCCCTGAGTCTCCGGAGAAGGGTGGCATATAAATCAAATTAAAATAATAAAAAAAAAATACTATACCACTTCGGGAGAACCTGTTGTTAACTTTCTGAGCAGTTTGGCAAACTGGTTGTTGGAATAAATCATTAGGGCAGAGAACCAGTTGTTCAATTACTTGAATCCCACCACTGTCTTTGTTCTGAAATCAAAGTCAAATGAACCTTCCGCATCATGCTTTCATTAAGTCTTAAGAGTTAAGGCTTAGAGATTTCCACCCTAGCGAAGCTTATCAAATGCAGGTCTTCTACTAATGGTATCCTATCAGTTTAATCACATTTGCTCAAGTTCAAACGATATGACAAATTTGCTCTAAGAACTGTTATTCAAGCAACTTGCTAATAGTTTGTGGTCTTTAAAATATAGTCCAACTTGCAATTTAACATAACGTTGCCAAAAACCTACCAAGTTAAAGATTAATGTAGCGTGCTGGCAAACAGCCAGGATCTGCAGTGAGTGAGGAGATCAATTAAAGGAATAAAATACAACATATGCATCAACATATGGTTCTGGATCAAAAGGGATAGAGAGATATTGTAAAAAAGTGTTATTGCAAACTAGGTTTTCAAAGAACACAACACCATATGTATAATATAGACTAAGTAAATCTAACAATCTTCATAAATAAGCACATTCCATACTTGGGAATATAGCTCCTAACAATTGAAATTCTTCAGTCTTCATTACTTTCCTAGAATCTTCATTATTTTAGGAATTCGTTGCCAGTACAGAATAACTTCCCAATCATTACTATCCTAAGGATTGAACCCCCAACAACGAATGAAAGACAGGCAATATTTTCAACACCTGTTGAAGTATGAATTCATCTCACTAAAAATATCCACTTTTTTAAGCAAGTGAATTGATAAAATAAAAAGCTCCAATTTTATATTTCATGTGTATTGCAAATTATTAATGTTTATCTGAATTTTCAGAAGATAGAACTGAATCGATAGTTTAGCTTATTCCTACCTCTCTCTCTCCAAATATGGAAGGGGAGTAAAGGAACAGCTCTATTTGATGTACTCAAAACCGTACAAGTTTCCAATGCATTTGGTCCAGAATGAAAACATAATATATCATTCAGCAATTTTAAGTAGATTATAATTTCCAGATTTTTTTTCTCCTGCGGGGAAAAAAAATAGTTCTCATGAGAACAAGAATTTAATTTTAATTTCTTTACCATATCATCCCGTGTATGTAGAATAGAATAGAACAGAATAGAATAGAATAGAATGGAATGGAATGGAGTGGAGTGGAGTGGAGTGGAGTGGAGTGGAGTGGAGTGGAGTGGAACGGAAGGGAAGGGAAGGGAAGGGAAGGGAAGGGAGGGGAGGGGAGGGGAGGGGAGTGGAACGGAACGGAACGGAACGGAACGGAACGGAAGGGAAGGGAAGGGAGGGGAGGGGAGGGGAGGGATTGAATGGGATGGGATGGGATGGGATGAGGGGTGGGTTCTACTTACCTTTACTACCAGTTCACAATGGGGCCGTGTGCGAGCACTCACTTTGCTCACTCGCACACTCTTCTGCGCATGTGCAGAAGCGTTCTGATGATGTCAGGGTCGGTGGGCGGAGTCTCCCCCAGTTTTACTACCATTTCGGTGCAAACTGGGGGCAACCCACCACTGGATGGGATGGGATGGGATGGGATGGGATGGGATGGGATGGGATAGGATAGGATAACAGAGTTGGAAGGGACCTTGGAGGTCTTCTAGTCCAACCCCCTGCTTAGGCAGGAAACCCTACACCACTTCAGACAAATGGTTATCCAACATCTTCTTAAAAACTTCCAGTGTTGGAGCATTCACAGTTTCTAGAGGCAAGTCGTTCCACTGATTAATTGTTCTCACCGTCAGGAAATTTCTCCTTAGTTCTTGGTTGCTTCTCTCCTTTTTTAGTTTCCATCTGTTGCTTCTTGTCCTGCCTTGAGGTACTTTGATGCTTCCCTGACATTTTTCCTGTCTCCGATTTTTGCGGAGGAAAATTGCTTCCTTTAACTTGCAAGAAATCAGTTCGATCTGCAGAATATCAGTGGCAATTAAAAATGGTAAGAGAAAGCTGCTATATTAGGAGGTTTTCTGTTCGTATAGCTGAGTGATACGTTTCAGAGACTGAAGGTCACTATATAATTATGAGTATTGAAGATGGAGATAGTCACATGCCCCTTATTAATCTTTCATGTTCTAATCCCGCATGAACGAAACGTTCTTCATGGTTTTTCATCTTGTTTCTTTTTTAGCTTACAGCTGTGCCATGCAATGATCCCTCGAGATTTTTTTAATTTAATAGTAGAGATTTCGTTCAATCAAAATAAAGTTTCTAAAAAAAGAAAGATGAGTTCAGAACTGAAGTCTCCACCATGCTTATATTCTGGAATTTGTTCGCTATATAGAAACAATCAAAGGTTTTTTTTTAATGAAAAACGAAACAAAACTGGAAAAAACAACTCTTCTTCTCTGTCAGATGTAAATGCCTTATTCTCCAATGTGTAAATAATGTATATATGGAACATCAGAGGTTAACTTATTCTTTGGACTTTAATGTATTCATAACTTACCACTCCCATTCCTAGCTCCACCCCTTGTATATATAAGGAGCCACCCTCACCATTCTCGTCGCTTCTACCTTGAATATTCAGTGAATATAGAATGCCTATCATAATTAAAAAGAAATATATTTAAAGCTCTAACTCCTATTATCTTTATTGAGTCTGATCCTGAAAATATTGCAACAAGCTGGTAGCAGAGGATGGTTAATTGACTCAATAAGTAATTAAAAATGTCCAAGAAAGATAGGCCCAACACCAGGGCCTACAACAAAGAAATAGAAACTGATCAAGAGATGGTCAACGAATCCACCAATGCGATTTCGAGAGAATCCGAAGAATACACCACTGAAGAAGAAGAACTAATGAGTGAAAATAATGACCAGAAAGAAATCGAAATAGAAAATAACGAACTCAGGTCAGAGATATTAAAGATACTAAAAAGCCAAAAGAATGATGAAAGTCTCATCGCGGACCTCCAGGAGATGCTGAAGAACAGCGGAGCAGCGAGAGAGAAAAACGTCATTAAAGAAAAACCCAAAGATCAAAAAACCGTAAGTGAGATGACTACTGAGAAAATAGTTGTTAAAAAGAAAAGATGTGATCCCGCGCGAAATTTTGAATGGCAGCCATCTTGGTTTCAACGAACTTCAAAAGAGAATGAAGCAGAGCCAATCAAAACGCTCAGTTCAAAATTTCTGGCGCGAAAAACACTATCAGACGAAGAAAGTGAGAAAGAAGTCTCAAACTCTTCAGATGATCCAAAATCAGAAAGTGAAGACGATTTAACAAAATCTCAAGTAAAATCAGCAATGAAAACGCTTTTTGCTGCTTTTGGGCCAAGACTGAAAATTACCAAGACATCTACGAAGAAGCAAGAAATCAAACCGGCGACTCAAGACCTGCACGCTCCCATCCTGACTTCGAAAGCGACGACGCCCGAGCCCAGAGAGCCATGCCGATTTCGCCCTACACCACAGACAAAATCGAATACCAACGCACACAAAAAGAAGAAAAGAACCGTCACCACCACCAGAACCCCAAAAACCGAGCCAGAGACCGACTCATCTGAGGAGGAGCGGATCGAGAGAGCTGAAAGGGAAAGAACCTTCCACGACGCCACCAAAGAAGAAATGAGCAACGCGCATGTGCGAAACTACGTAGACGACCCAGAAGGACTTGAACTGGCCAGAGAACCGCGCAGACTCATTGCAAGCATCCCAATGCCGTTCTGTAATTTCCTGCACTTGAGAGATCACGGACTGCCCCAGGTTGTAAGTAATGGACAGAATAATGTAGGTAACTTACCCAGTGACTTCCCAAAACTTAGAATTGATGGCATTAATTTACAAGAGTGGTACCAACAGCTTCAGGTTATTTTCATGAAAGAAAATTTACTATTCTTTATAACTAACCCTCCAAGAAGACCTTGGACTTTAAAAATAGATTGTTTACATCATAGAGCATTTTTCATAATAATATCTAGCGTGTCTCCTGCAATGTATCATAGCATCAAACCAAACCTAACTGTATCAGAAATAATTCAATGCATGTTTAATCTATTTCACAGCGATAGCGTAGCTACAACCACAAGAATGTCTAAGGATTTCTTTTCCTCTAGAGTAAAACCAGGGGTTTCTATAAGTGAGCATTTGATAAATCTAAACAAAATAAGAGCTGAGCTACAATTGAGGGGGGAAGTGATTTCAGATCAAACAATGAAAAGTGTTATTATCAATTCACTTGATCCATCATGGGATAGCTTTATGTCACACTTAGATACCATTAATTTGGGATATTTATCCATAGAAAGTCTATCTAACAAATTGATAGCAGAAGACAATTCAAGAAAAAATCGATCCAGTAACCAAACAGACCACAAACCTTTTAGGAAAGTAGTCTTTCAAGATAAACATAATGAGGCCTTTAGATGCTACAATTGTGGATCCAGGGAACATAGTAGAAGAGACTGCCCCAAAGTCTCAAGAGAGAGACATAGACCAGAATATAGGAGCAAATATAATTACAGACAATCTTCCACAGATAGACACAAATATAGAAGCCCACCAAATTACAAAGAAAGTAGAGGGGGTAGAGAAAATTCAAAAGAGAGGAAATCTGGGTCACTGAATGGGCTAAATAAACAAGACAGCACCAGAACACAGCAGGATGAGAATAACAATTGGCTTATTGATTCTGGTGCAACAAATCACACCACCAACAACAAAAGTATATTATCTTCATTTATAGAAGATAAGTTTGTGATAAAGGTAGCTAATCAAGAAAAGGTTCAAGTACTAGGCAAAGGAAATGTGACCTTGCCTGGTCTAGGGAAAATAGAGGGGGTATTATTAATCCCAGAAATACCTCACAACATACTAAGTGCCATAAAATTAAGCAGAGAATCTGATATCAATATAGTTTTCTCAAAGGGGAAAGCAACTATAGAAAAGAACAAAACAAATGTAGGTACTGTAATGATAAAAGGAGGTCTACCCTATCTGATAACTATAGAAAGATGTTTACATAACATTGATTCAAATATGGAAGATTGTATTGAAGCAGATGATGAAAATGTCAGTAACAGTGACAATGATGAGTGTAGAATAACTCATGATCACAAAAATACATACAAAGAAAAGAAACCAAAAATAGGTAAACCAATTCATGATGAGTGTGCTCACATCTTACACAGGAAGTTAGGACATGCAAGCTTTCCTGTAGTACAAAAAATGACTGAACACGCAGAAGGTGTCAAAATAAAAAATTGTGAAAATTATTTGGAATGCTCAGTATGTAAGTCCACCAAACTAAAAACCAGTCCCAGACCAAAAAAATCTAACAGATCAACTAACAGTATTTTTGATTTGGTACACATGGACTTAGTTGGTCCATTAAGTCCCTCAATTACCTATAGAAAACGTTACTTCCTAACAATAGTGGATGACTACAGCCGATATGGTTTTGTTTACACATTAAAGCACAAGGATGAAACATTTCAGAAATTTAAGGAATTCTACAAACGTATAGAAACACAACATAATATCAGAATAAAGCAAATTATGACAGATAGGGGATGTGAGTTCATGTCTAAAGAATTCTCCCAATGGTTAAAGGATAGAGGAATGTTACATTTCACGTCCAATCCTTTTTCTGCATTTCAAAATGGAGTTGCAGAGAGGAAAAATTCCACACTACAAACCATGATTAGGTGCACATTAGAGGATGCTGGTTTAGGCAAACAATTTTGGTCAGAGGCATTACATTATTCGAATTACACTCAAAATAGAACCTGGTCCAGTATTGTGAATAAGACACCATATGAGGTGATGTACAATAGAAAACCCAAATTATCACACATGCACATATTTGGAGTCACTGCAGACGTACACATACCTAAACAATTGAGGAGAAAGGGAGAAAACGTATCCAGGAGATTAAGATTCATGGGATACGAAACTGGAACCAAAGGGTACAGATTTATTGATAGTAATAACAAATTTATAGTATCCAGAACAGCTGTGTTCCATGAACAGGCCAATTGGTCAAAATTGCACCTTAATGAAATATTTCCTAATAAATGTAAAGATACGATATCTTGCGAGGAAGGAACAACAGAAAATCAAAATATTAACAAAAGTAAGAACAAAACCAAAACTTGGACTAATAGTCAGCATAAAATAAAGACAGACACATTAACAAAAAAGGAAGCTAGATATTTGCATGATAACCATAGCAAGCCTGAAAGAACTATTAGAAACAATAGAAACCAAATACCAAATAAATACAAAGATTACATAATGCATATGAATGGAGAACAAATAACACCTAATACATATGAAGAAGTATTGAAACTTCCACATGAAGAAAGAGAAAAATGGGAACTAGCTATGGAAAAAGAGATGGAAAGTTTACAAGGATTAAATGTATTCACACCTGCGATCGCACCTAAGGATAAAACAATTATAGGTACCAGGTGGATTTATAAAATTAAGAACTTAGAAGGAGGCAATACCTTATACAAGGCTAGACTAGTTGCACAAGGCTATGCACAAAAATATCCAGAAGACTATACTGATACATATTCACCCACAGTGAGAACAGAGAGTGTCAAAACAGCCCTTGTAGTAGCATCTGCACTCAATCTGGACGTATTCCAATATGACATACAGACCGCATACTTACATGCAAAATTAGATAAGGAAATATATGTAAGAGCACCACACAGTCAATACACTAATAAGAACGAAATTTGGTTATTAAATAAGAGTCTGTACGGATTAAAGCAATCCGGCAAAAGATGGTACGATTGCTTGGTAAAAGTACTTAAGACCATGGATTTCAACGCCACCACTGCTGATAACTGTTTCTTTGTAAAAAAGAGTAATGATCATATTGAATTTGTATTAATTTACGTGGACGATATTTTATACATTGGAAAGCATAAAGAGAGCAGGGAAATCTTTGTAAATAAGTTAAATGAACACTTCTCACTGAAATCTCTGGGTAAAGTGAATAAATACCTTGGTGTGCAAATTAACAAAACTAAAAGGGGATTCAAACTTACACAGAAAGATAAAATCATCGAACTCCTAAACAAATGTAACTTAAATAATGCTAAAACCTGTGACACCCCTATGCAAACTGATTTCCTTAGAAACACTGATGAATCTTCCCCTGAGTTTAAAGACAACACATTTTACAGATCAGTTATAGGTTCACTCCTTTATATATCTAATTGGACTAGGCCAGATATTGCATTACCTCTCAATCTATTGTCAAGATATGTTAGTAAACCAACCTTGTATCATTGGGAAGCTGTCAAAAGAATTCTAAGATATCTGAAGGGTACATTAGATTTTTGTTTAATGTTGGAACCCAATAATGACAGAGAACCAAAAATTACTTGTTATGCTGATGCAGATTGGGCTGGTGATACATCATGCAGAAAGAGTACTTCTGGTTATGTTTTTCTATTGAATGATTGTCCAGTTTACTGGTATACTGGTAAACAAGAACTAGTAGCCACTTCTACTACAGAAGCGGAATATGTTTGTTTGTCCAAGGCTGCAAATAACCTTGTATGGTTCAATGATCTGATCACTGATGTTTGGAAGAAACCCACCTTACCATTTATTATGCATGAAGACAATAAAGCGGCCATTGAAATATCCAGATCCGATGCAATTGGACAAAGGTCCAGGCATATTGATATAAAGTTTAAGCATGTGAGACAACTGTCTCAAGACGGATTCATTAAAGCAATACATTGCGATACTTCTGAACAATTAGCTGACATATTAACAAAACCCTTACCTTCTAAACAACACAAATATTTAACTTCTAAATTATATGTATTATATTGTCCTGAATCAGAATGTAATTGGTGTTGTGTAACGAACCGGCATTTAGAGGGGGATTTGTCAGATGTAAATGCCTTATTCTCCAATGTGTAAATAATGTATATATGGAACATCAGAGGTTAACTTATTCTTTGGACTTTAATGTATTCATAACTTACCACTCCCATTCCTAGCTCCACCCCTTGTATATATAAGGAGCCACCCTCACCATTCTCGTCGCTTCTACCTTGAATATTCAGTGAATATAGAATGCCTATCATAATTAAAAAGAAATATATTTAAAGCTCTAACTCCTATTATCTTTATTGAGTCTGATCCTGAAAATATTGCAACATTCTCAATATGTCTATATGCTGTACAATGTATGCTGTAGCTACAGTTTTTTTAAAAAACCTATTTAACAGTTTGAAGGTCCTTTCCCATGTTTAGGATAACCAGTATATGCAGTGGTGGAATTCAAATATTTTTACTACCGGTTCTGTGGGTGTGGCTTGGTGGGCGTGGCCAGGGGGTTTGACAAGCAGCACTCAACCTCCTGCCCCCCCCAGAGCAAATATGGGTGGCAGGGGGGATGCACCACCCCCCGCCCTGTTTTGGGCCTAGTAGGCCTCCCTGAAGCCTCCTGGGAGCAAAACGCACCCTGGGGGGACTCGCCGCCTCCCCGTGCCCCATTTTGGGCCTAGGAGGCCTCCTTGCACTTACCAGGGCGCCAAAATGGGGTGCATAGGGACTCCTGGAAGGGGCGGGGCAGGAAGGGGAGACTCAGGGTGGCTTACAATGCGTTAAGCAATAGCCTTCATACTTTTGTATATACCTGCTTAGTAGGGCTTTCGGGGGGCCCTAAGCGGTGTTCTTTTTTATACAAAGTCAGCTTATTGCCCCCACAAACCAGGCCCTCATTTTACCTACCTCGAAACGATGGAAGGCTGAGTCAACCTTGACCCTGGTGAGATTCGAACTTGCAGTAATTGCAGGCAGCTGGTGTTACTTAACAGCACTTTAGTCTGCTGTGCCACCAAGGCTCTTCTGGTGCTCTGGGGCATGTGCCTTCTACTCTGTGCCTAAAAGGTTCACTATCACTGATGTAGGATCTCCTGCCATTGGGCAGGGGCCTGGACTAGAATTTTATTTATTTTATTTATTTATTTTTATTTGTTTATTTATTTTGTCAAGCATGTATAAGATAACAGATATAAGTATTAACATGATTATGAATACATGAAATGGATATGAATAAAAAGGAATATTAGGACAGGGACGGTAGGCACGTTGGTGCGCTTATGCGTGCCCCTTACAGACCTCTTAGGAATGGGGTGAGGTCAACAGTAGACAGTCTAAGATTAAAGTTGTGGGGCTTTGGGGAAAGAACAGTGGTGAAATTCAATTTTTTTTACTACCGGTTCTGTGGGCATGGCTTGGTGGGCGTGGTGTGGCTTGGTGGGTGTGGCTTGGTGGGCATGGCAGGGGAAGGATACTGCAAAATCTCCATTCCCTCCCAACTCCAGGGGAAGGATACTGCAGAATCTCCATTCCCACCCAACTCCAGGGGAAGGATACTGCAAAATCCCCATTCCCACCCCACTCTGGGGCCAGCCAGAGGTGGCATTTGCCGGTTTCTCCGAACCACTCAAAATTTCCACTACTGGTTCTCCAAAACCTGTCAGAAGTTGCTGGATTTCACCCCTGGGAAGAAACCACAGAGTCAGGTAGTGCATTCCAGGCATTGACCACTCTGTTGCTGAAGTCGTATTTTCTGCAATCGAGTTTGGAGCAGTTTACCTTAAATTTGTATCTATTGTGTGCTCGTGTATTGTTGTGGCTGAAGCTGAAGTAGTCACTGACAGGTAGGATATTGTAGCAGATGATTTTATGTACTACACTTAGGAATATCTCCTTTTGTTTTGTCTTTCTCTCTCCATATTTTTTTGGAAGTGTTTGGAAGTGCGGATGTACCAATAATAAGAAATAACTATCAACCCAAACTCAGATCTTATTTATTCAATGGCAGTGCTCATATTATGTGCTCCCGTATTCATGAAGTTGTGTGATGCTACAGGAGAGTATTATTCAACGTAACCTTTTCTGAAGGGCTGGTCAAAGAACAGGAGGAGATCATAAAGATGTATAATTCTTTGCCCTGCCCTGCACCTTAGGAAAAATTCTTGCTGTGTTGTTCAGCATACAATGCTAGTCTAATACCCAAATTTTTCAACAATAAAAAATTGAGCCAAAATACCTCTGCCCTTTTATTTACAAACCCATTCATCACCAGGAATGCTACAATGTCCAAAGTGCAGCTGCAGCAAAAGGAGATATTCAAAGGTTGGCTAAAGTTACGTCCTTTTTAGCAACCTCTGTAACAAACCATGATGAGGCTCAAATGACTACAATGATGCTAATCATGCCATTATATGCCTGCAATGCACAATTTGATGAATGTACAAGTGATTCCAGGAGTATGGGGTACATACTACATAATATGAACTCCGCAAACTGCTGTGCATTTGCAGGATAATGCTGTCACACCAGTGGTGAAACCCAATTTTTTTTTACTACCGATTCTGTGGACGTGGCTTGGTGGGCGTGGCAGGGGAAAATGCAAAATCTCCATTCCCTCCCCACTCCTAGGGGAAGGATATTGCAAAATCTCCATTCCTACCCCACTCTGGGACCAGCCAGAGGTGGTATTTGTTGGTTTTCTGAACTACTCAAAATTTCCGCTACCAGTTCTCCAGAACCTGCTGGATTTCACCCCTGTGTCACACCCTGAGTGTGACTTATATCCTCTTGCCTTTCCTGGATGCCACGTTTATATTTTTCTACTTAATTACACATTGGTTGAACCAGATGGATGGGGTCTAAACAGTGTTGAATTTTTGAAAAAATGTCTTCCAAAACCTTGAAGCTCCTTTCTGAAGAATAAAATCAGCTACTTCTTTCTTTCTTTCTTTCTTTCTTTCTTTCTTTCTTTCTTTCTTTCTTTCTTTCTTTCTTTCTTTCTTCCTTCCTTCCTCCCTTCCCTTCCCTTCCCTTCCGTTCCTTTCCCTTCTTTCTTCCCTTCCTTCCCTTTTTCCTTCCTTCCATCTTCTCTCTTTCCCCTCCCTCCCTCCTCCCTCCCTCTCTCTTTCCTTTCTTCTTTCCTTTCTCTCTTTCCTTCCTCTCTCTCTTTCCTTTTTTCTTTCCTTCTTCCCTCCTTCCTTCCTCCCTCCTTCTCTCTTTCTTTCCTTCCTTCCTTTCTTCTTCACTCTCTCTTTCTTTCCTTCCTTCCTTCTTTCCTCCCTCCCTCCCTCCCTCTTTTCCTTTGTTGTCTTCATCTGTCATGAGACTTCATCTGCCATAAAAAGCAATGGATTAGAAATAGGGAGACTGTGAGTTCTCATCCCATCTTAGGCACAAAGCAGCTGGATGATCATGGAGCAGCCCTAGGAAGCAAGCCATGGTCAAACATTTCTGAAATCTTGCCTAGAAAACTTCAGGAATTGTTCAGGCAGTCTCCAGGATTAAAGATGGACTTGTGAAGACACACACACACACACACACACACACACACACTTATTTATTTTATTCATTGATTTATTCAACTTATACCTGCCCATCTCACTTGGAAGTAGCTCTCCTGGGAGGGGAGGGGAAGGGCGGCATGGGAGGGACCAGACAGTCCTTGAGACTACCGGTTCAGTGAACCAGATATAAAATTAGTATCCGGTTTGCCCGAACTGGTCCGAACTGGTCAAATCCCACCCCTGAGTGCCTGGGTAAAAAAGACTAAGAAAGATTCAAGAGATAATGATCTTGATCAAGTTGAGGCTTGTTGCAAAAAATATTCTTGGAAAGTATTAGTTCATACATGCCTCCTTCTCTCCTCATCATATGTCTTTAAGCAAGGTATACATAGCTTATACTTGCCTATACATCTGCAGATAGGAGCAACGTGCTTTGTTTGACAGAACAGATATGACCAATGTCTTCTATTCCTAATGATAAATTGGGAAAAATTCCAGAAATCATACTTGACCCGCTTTCTTCATTTTGTCTGAGTCTTCATGGACTCAAGAATGAGACTTTCAAAGCTGAACTGTCTCATAAAGCAATATCCACCAACCTGTTTAAGATTCATACTGAGTGTTGTGGTTCGCCAATAGCCCACAGAGCTGGCAGTGGAGTCGAAGAGCAATGAGGCTGAGGAAGAGCATGGGCCAGTCCTGGAGGCTGGGGAAGGCCCGAATGAGGGCTCTGCATCGGAGGCAGAGATGGGGCCAGGGCCATCGGGGAGTGATGTGCAGACTCCAGAGCCTCCAGAGGCTGACAGTAGAGAGGCAGAGGAACAGGAGGAGCCTGTTCCTAGTGCACATATGAGAAGAGCTGCCAGAAGGCAACAGCAGCTAAAGCAAAGAAGACGACTCGGGAGTAGGGCCAAGAGATGATTGGCCCCTCCCATAAGGCTTAAAAGACCAGCAACGGCTCTTGGCCTCTTTGTTGGAAAACAAAGTTGATAGTAGTGCTGCACGTATCTCTTGTCGGCGTCTTCTGCTATTGAACTTTTGCCAAGAGAAGCCTTTGGCAGTTTGCCTAATTATACCAAGGTTGGTGATAAGGCTGAAGAATTTGTGTTATGAAGAGTTTGTTTTAATTTAGTGTGGACTATGCTGAGAATGAGTTAATTCTCAGCCGTTCTAATAAAGTCTGTTCGTTTTGGAAGTGTTTGCATCGATTACTACCTACTTGAGCCTGAGTCACAACACTGAGGACCAACATAGTTTCTACAGGAGTATCCATATTGTCTCCAATCCAGTTTGAATTGTTTTTTTTTTGTTTGTTTTTTAATTTGATTTATATGCCGCCCTTCTCCGAAGACTCAGGGCGGCTTACAATGTGCTCAGCAATAGCCTTCATCCTTTTGTATATTTATACAAAGTCAGCTTATTGCCCCCACAAACTGGGTCCTCATTTCACCTACCTTAGAAAGGATGGAAGGCTGAGTCAACCTTGAGCCTTGGCGAGATTCGAACCCTGCAGTAATTGCAGGCAGCTGGTCTTAATAAGCTTAATAACAGGGTGCCTTAAACCCCTGTAGTACCAAGGCTCTTATTGTTGACTTAATCCTTATCATTAAGTTTGAGGAAGATCACATCGATTTCATCCAGATCACTGTCTCTCTCTCTCTCACACACACTTTTTTAATGAACACATGGAAAAGTCTTTCCAGATTATCCAACCTGAGCTAAATGAATCAAGTTTGCTTTGACAAACCCTGATTCTTGATGAGACACGAGAAGCTGATTTGATACGGAGATTTGAAGGATATTTTTTTAGGAAGTGCCTGCTTCTCCCGCCTACATCGTCCCCGCATCTTAAGGCTGAATTGAAATTCATGAGCATAGTCACCAACAAGAAATGAGCTTCATTATATTCAGATAGGCACCTTGAGGGATAATCGTATAACCTACCCAGCAATCACAGACTTCCGCCAAGCCAACTCCAAATGACCAATATTTTTTATCATAATATTGCAGGATTCCCTTATTTGCATATACCCGAAAGGTTCATTATGAGAACATTTTAAATGAAGGATAATTTATTTATATATGTGAAGTTTCTGAGGTGAAAATATTTTATATTTATATATATATTAGTTTTCCCAATAATATTCTGCAGTATGTGACTTTACAAAATAGCATCATATACCATGTCATCTTATATATACATTTTATATCTCAGGCACTGATAATGAGGAATCCATTTTTTTTATTATTATTAGAAGAACATTCCTTTCAGCGTACAAATCACTGTGTTTTTCCTACCTGAAAAGATTTCTTTCTCCTGGATGGCCTGCTAAGGTTTTTGTAACGTTTGTGTAATCATAATAATTCCAACTCTCCCGTGTAACTCATGGATACTGACAAAATACAAACTTCCTTAAACCAAGGATTGGAAATTGTATCTCTCTTGGTGCTCCTTACTTGGTTCATGAAATGGTTTTAATTTTTTGACGGGTTAGGGGGGAGAAAGTATGTATGTATTTATTTAGCAGTAAAGAACTGTTTGGTTCATGCAATTGTCTTATTTCATGTGGCTGTGTGAAAGATTTGTTTCAACATTTAATTAATGGTAATTCATACTATCTGGAAGGAAGGAAGGAAGGAAGGAAGGAAGGAAGGAAGGAAGGAAGGAAGGAAGGAAGGAAGGAAGGAAAGGGTGTATGGAAGGAATGATGGAAGGAAGGGAGGGAGGGAGGGATGAAGGAAGGAAGAAAGAAAAGGGTGTATGGAAGGAATGATGGAAGGGAGTGAGGGAGGAAAGAAGGAAGGAAAACAAATCAATATTAATATGATTGGAATAATACAAACACAGGTAGTAATTACCAAGATTAGCAATAATGTAGTTGAGACAAATAAAGGCACAGAATTGGATAATCTAGGAAAGAAGGAAAGAAGGAAGGAAAGAGGGGAGGAGGGAGGGAGGGAGGAAGGAAGACAGGAAGGAGGGAGGGAGGATGGGAGGGAGGGAGAAAAGAAGGGAGGGAGGAAGGGAGGGAGGGAGGGAGAAAGGAAAGGGTGTATGGAAGGAATGATGGAAGGGAGGGAGGGAGGGCGGAAGGAAGGAAGGAAAACAAATTAATATTAATATGATTGGAATAATACAAACACAGGTAGTAATTACCAAGATTAGCAATAATGTAGTTGAGACAAAGAGAAGAATAAAGGCACAGAATTGGATAATCTAGGAAAGAAGGAAAGAAAGAAGGGAGGGAGGGAGGATGGGAGGGAGGGAGGAAGGGAGAAGGAAGGAAGGAAGGAAGGAAGGAAGGAAGGAAGGAAGGAAGGAAGGAAGGAAGGAAGGAAGGAAGGGTGTATGGAAGGAATGATGGAAGGGAGGGAGAGATGGAGAGAGATATGGGGAGGGAGGGAGGGAGAAGGAAGGAAGGAAGGAAGGAAGGAAGGAAGGAAGGAAGGAAGGAAGGAAGGAAGGAAAGGGTGTAAGGAAGGAATGATGGAAGGGAGGGAGAGATGGAGAGAGATATGGAGGAGGGAGGGAGGGAAGGAGGAAGGAAGGCTTTCTTATTTATGTTAATGATCATCTCAAAACCCTTTTCCTGTTGTACGCTGATCAGTGCTGCTGTCTCAGCTTTAATGTAGGGAGCTGTCATTGACCAAGTACGTTAACATCAACTGAATCCCCACAAAATGAACTGGAAAGCGAGGAGGCACAGAACCAAACGAAGTCTGGCAGAAGGCCTACCTTTTCAGCTGTTTTATGGACTTCAGTGACAGCGACATTTTGAAGGGGCAGAATATGTGTTGGCAAGAGTGCTTGATCTGCATTTCAAGGGAATAATTGAAACTTCTTTCCATGCCGACAAAGAAGAGTGGGAAGACACTGACATAAATAAAAACGCTTCGGGCCATGCCATTTTCTATCTCCTCCTTCCTTCAGAATTTGGGAAGTTACGTGCACCTCATGATCCAGATTGCAAATGCCGGGGAACATACATTCCCAACTAATAGCAAGAGAACGGAGGGGTCCTGTTTTAAACATCTTCGGGAGCAGTTACAATAATGTGAGATAATAGGTTACAAATTCCCACAAGGAATGTAAAAGTGATTGCAATATTCACTGTTCTCATTCAAGAAAGGAATCTATCTGATTGTGCTTTCAGTTGGAATTCCATTTTTGGATTTTGTACTCAAAATGGAGGTGGAGAAAAAAACCAACAAAACTTTAATTTTAGGTTTGGATGAATAGAACGACTTTGGTGTCACAGAAACGGCTTGAAACATTTCGAAGTGTAAAGCAAAAGGTTGAGGTGTGATCTTTTGGGGGGGTTCTACAGCACTGAAAAAAATGGGGGAAGGAAGGAAAGAAGGAAGGAAGGAAGGAAGGAAGGAAGGAAGGAAGGAAGGAAGGAAGGAAGGAAGGAAGGAAGGAAAGAGAAAGATATTGGATGAGGGAAGAAGGAAGGAAGGAGCTGGGAATGAGATGGAAGGATGGATGGAAGAAAGGAAGGAAAGAGAAAGATATTGGATGAGGGAACATGGAAGGAAGGTTGCAGAAAAAAATGCTTTCAGAAGCCTCTGATGATCAGGCAACTCAGCGGGGATCACCAGAGGCTTTTAAAGGCGCTTTTTTTTTTACAACCTCTTCGGCTGAAGAGATTTTTTATTATTATTATTATTTATTTTTTATATATATTTTTTAATTTGATTTATATGCCGCCCTTCTCAGGGCAGCTTACAGTGCGTTAAGCAATAGCCTTCATACTTTTGTATATTTTATACAAAGTCAGCTTATTGCCCCCACAAACTGGGTCCTCAATTTGCCTACCTTAGAAAGGATGGAAGTCTGAGTCAACCTTGAGCCTGGCAAGATTCGAACTTACTTTAATTGCAGACAGCTGGTGTTAAATTACAGTGCTTTTGTCTGCAGAGCTATCCAGGCTCTCTATTGCAGAAAAAATGCTTTCAGAAGCCTCTGATGATCCCAGCTGAGCCACGCGATCATCAGAGGCTTTTTTTTTTTTTTACTTTTAAAAGAATTTTTTCGGCCGAAGAGGTTGTAGAAAAAAAAAGGGGGGGAGCCTCTGATGAGGTGGGCAGGGTAAATGAGTAGCGACCGGGCCGGGGACTGGTTCGGGGGCGTGGCCAGCCGGTTCTCCAAACTACTACAAATTTTTACTACCAGTTCTTGTGAACCGGTGCAAACCGGGAGCAACCCACCACTGCTCTGGAGGCTCTGGAGTCCGCACCTCACTCCCCGATGGCCCTGGCCCCATCTCTGCCTCCGATGCAGAGCCCTCATCCGGGCCTTCCCCAGCCTCCCAGACTGGCCCATGTTCTTCCTCAGCCTCATCGCTGTCCGACTCCGCTGCCAGCTCCTCAGGCTGCTGGCGGACCACAACATGCTGCCTCGTTTAATTATATGGGTCTTATAATATTTTTTCTTTTTCTTTTCTTTTCTGTTCTTTTTTTTCTGTTCTCTCTCCCCCTTTTTAAAACTGAAATAAAGCACCAATTCTTATAGGCTCCCCAGAATTAAAATCGGTGTTTTTCTTGAGCAGAGACCTTCTCAATTTTGACGACATTGGTGTTTGGACCACATCCAAGCAGGTCAGAGGTGGCTTTCCCATAATTTTACCACCGGTTCACCACACACCGAAAATGTGAGCGTGCGCACCTTCTGTGCATGAGCATGGCCTTCCGTGCATGCGCTTTGCTCACACGTGCAGCTTGCACGCATGTGCACGGCTTAGAAAATGTAGCTAAATAAAATGGCAGATCGCCACTACCACTTCGCCCAAACCGGTTGAATAATACCACTGAAGCAGGTGACCTTTGGGAAAATGTCCTTGGGGACATGGCCACGCTAAGAGATACTGGAGTTTATCACTTCATATAAAGAAAGATGTTTTGTTGTCCGTTGTGCAGTCCTAAAGTTGACAACAGCTTTATGCATTCCGAAGTTGTTGCAATTATGGTTGTAAACAAGATTGGACAAGTCGTAGACTAATGAAACAGCTTACAATTTGAACGATTTCATCCTATCAATGATGCATGTGATGAAAGCTTCATTATTTTCAAAATCATTTTTAAAGCCAATTATAAGCCATTGCAATTTTCCTTACAGCTTTAGACCATAATCTCTCTGTTACTCTCTCTCTCTCTCTCTCCTTCTCTCTTTGTACTTCAAGCAGTGTTTTTGCAATTTGATGCAATCTGATGCCATTTGCCTAAGATAAAATGTCCATTAGCCCAATCTACCAAAGACTTACATAAAACATAGAGTAATAGAGTTGGAAGGGACTTTGAAGGCCTTCTAGTCCAAAACCCTGCTTGAGCAGGAGATCCTATATTATTTCAGACAAATTGTTGTCCAGTCTATTTGAAAGTGTTCAATGATGGAGCACCCACAACTTCTAAAGGCAAGCTGTTCCATTGGTTAATTGCTCTCACTGTTAAGAAATGTCTTCTTAGTTCTATGTTGCTTCTCTACTTGGTTAGATTCCAACCATTGCTTCTCCTCTTTCCTTTTAGTACTTTAGTAGTTTGACCACCAATAGCCTCCCACCGGCCGGTACACTCTCATAGAGAGGGGCTCCTCCGGGTGCCGTCGGCCAAACAATGTCGACTGGCGGCCCCCAGGGGGAGAGCCTTCTCTGTGGGGGCACCTACTATCTGGAATGAGCTCTCCCCGGAGATACGGAGGATCCCGGATCTGCGCACCTTCCGTCGCCCTCTCAAGACTTTTTTATTCCATCAAGCCGGCCTGGCCTAAATCTTTCCCCTTTAAAATGTAAATTTTAATTTGTTTTTAAAATTATTGGGTGTTTTAAATTTGTCTTGGCCAAATTGTTTAATTCGGTTTTATTCTGTTTTTAAATTTTGTATTTATGTGTTTTATTCTGTGGCTGTTCACCGCCCTGAGTCCTTCGGGAGTAGGGCGGTATACAAATCCAATAAATGAAATGAAATGACCCCCCCCTAATCTTTGTAGGAGCCCCTTAAATATTTTTACAATACTAGACAACACAGTATCAACAGTAGAGTCCTTCAAGTTTCTAGGTTCTACCATGTCTCAAGACTTAAAATGGACACCTAACATCAAAAACATCATCAAAAAAGCACAACAAAGAATGCTCTTTCTGGACCAACTCAGAAAGTTCAAACTGTCCAAAGAGCTGCTGATTCAGTTCTACAGAGAAATTATTGAGTCTGCCGTCTGCACCTCCATAACTGTCCGGTTTGGCTCTGGAACCAAACAAGAAAAACACAGACTTCAACGGATAGTTAGAACTGCAGAAAAAAACAATGGCTACCAACCTTCCTTCCATTGAGGACCTCTATACTGCACGAATCAAAAAGAGGGCTGTGAAAATATCTACAGACCTCTCGCATCCTGGACATAAACTGTTTCAACTTCTACCCTCAAAATGGTGCTATAGAGCACTGCACAAGAAGACACAAGGACAGTTTTTTCCCGAATGCCATCACTCTGCTAAACAACTAATTCCCACAACACTATCAAATTAACTACTAAGACTGTATTACTATTCTTCTTCTCATCCTTACTAGTACCTATCTCTTCCCACTTATAGCTATATCCATGTTGCTTGTATC
>NC_142070.1:76225000-76257500 GCF_059756535.1 Pantherophis guttatus | reverse complement strand
TGCAGTTGGAAGGAGGTACCTAAAGATTGAGTTCATCCATTTCTGCGCTCAGAAAGTAAATGCTGTCCCAATCTGATTATGGGATAACTAGACAGCCCAATTAAGTCCTTAGAAACGGGTTTATTTGCAGGTAATAATGGCTTAGAAATTATTAGAAGTCTAGTTTCCAAATAGCTTAATGACAGACTGGGGAAATGGAAAGCTTTGGCTTCATAAGTTATCGGTTCTTGATATCTAGCGCTGGTATTTAGTTTAACAACCTCTAACCTGCTCAACTTGTTTGCCTTTGTATTTTCCACATCAGCTGGAAATCCTGGGAGCTGATACTATCGGGTTGAAGAATTCATCATGGACAGAGGATAAGATTTGCAAGATGGCCAGAATAATGTGATGCTATCATCAGAAATTCTTCCATGCTCTTCAATTAAAACTTCACTCCTATTTTTGAAAGATTCAAAACCCCAGTCGATCCATAGCATTCTTTGTTTCTTCAGCTTTACACCCACTTTACTAAGGATCAAAAGAGACCATGCACTGGGAAGAAACTTAACATTTTTCAAAAGATTCTCACCATCAGCAGCTCCTTCAAGAACTGAGGAAAGAGGTTTAAGGTGAAATCAGGTTGTGACCTTCTAAAACGATGAGAAATTATAAAAGTCTCAGGAGATATGAGATAGGATGCCATCTGCTACTTTGGCTGAATCTGTTTTAGGTCTCGGGTGAACAGTTTTTGAAGTCGAATAGACCCAACACATTTTGTCCTGCAGTTCTCAGAAGCAAGAAAATCTTAACAGTTTTATTTCATTGTCTTACTGCAGCCCAGTTCGACAGTAACTGGTGGTGTCACTTACCTTTTTTTTTTAACTGTTCTTTCATCCACATCAATGAGATGACCGAGTAAAGCCATACCTACAGGATACATCTAAAGAGTTCTGTGAAAATGATACTGGAGCTTTCTCAGTGTAATATTATTCAAAATTGCCATGTTGGCAGAGTCGGTGCGACATGTAATGCATTGTTACAAGTTTGTGGTGGCGCAGTGGTTAGAATGCAGTACTGCAGGCTACTTCTGCTGACTTCAATTTCGTAGTTCGAATCTCACCAGGCTCAAGGTTGACTCAGCCTTCCGTCCTTCCGAGGTCGGTAAAATGAGGACCCAGATTGTTGGGGGCAATAGGCTGACTCTGTAAACCACTTAGAGAGGGCTGTGAAACACTGTGAAGCGGTATATAAGTCAAAGTGCTATTGCTATTATATCTCCAAAACACCAACTTGTGTAAACGCCATTTTGTTCTGTATGTAAATCATTCAAAAGATTCTGTGTGGATGTACAGGTAGTTCTCAGCTTACAACAGTTCATTTACTGACCATTCAAAGTTATAACGGCACCGAAAAAGGTGACTTAGGACTTATTTTTCACACTTATGACGATTGCAGCATCCCCAACAAAATTCGGATGCTTGGCAACTGGTTCATATTTATGACGATTGCAGTGTTCCGGGGTCATAAGACTGTATTTTGCGATCTTCTGACCAGCAAATTCAATGGGGAAACGAGATTCACTTAACAATTGTGTTCCTAATTTAACAACCGGTGGTGATCTACTGAACAAATGTGGCAAGAAAGGTTGGTGCAAAATTCAGTTAATGTCTCACTTAGCAACAGAAATGTTGGACTCAATTTGTGGTTGTATGTTGAGGACTACCTGTATACATAATTAGATGCATCAAGCCATTGTTAAAGGAAATGTTAGCAAGAAGACTAACAAAGCAGGGATTTTCCATTAAAAAAAAATAGTGTCAGCTACTCAGAAGGAAATGTAAAGACAGTGCCTAAATATTTTTCTTTTTTCCCTTTTTTTAAAAAAAGGATGTGCTTTTAATCTCAGGGTTGCTTCCTGGAGACCTCCCTCAAGGAATGAATTAGATGCCTGTAATGCAAGTAATTGCATAACCAACTGCTCCAGCCATTAAACCCTCAGCCATGGCTTCTCACACACAATCTAGTATGTTTGATGCCTGTTTAGAGGAAAGAGGAACAATCGATCCGGAACAGTTGCCTATCCACTAATCTTTTAAAAAAGTCTCAAGGGATTTAAAAAAAAAAAAAAAAAGCTCTTTTGCAAGGTACAAGAAAAAAAAAAAGGAAACAGTCCAGTGGGAAATGTGAATGAGCACAACTGCATTGCAAAGAAAATAAATAATTGATACATAGATAGATGGATGGATGGATGGATGGATAGATGATAGATGATAGATAGATAGATAGATAGATAGATAGATAGATAGATAGATAGATAGATAGATAATGGATGGATAGATAGATGATCGATGGATAGATAGATAGATAGATAGAGAGAGAGAGATATGATGAATGGATGGATAGATAGATAGATAGATGATAGAGACGATAGATGATCGATGGATAGATAGATAGGTAGATAGATAGATAGATAGATAGATAGATAGATAGATAGATGATAAATGGATGGATGGATGGATGGATGAATGGATAGATGGATGGAGAGAGAGAGATGATTGATGGATAGATAGATGATAGAGATGATAGATAGATAGATAGATAGATAGATAGATAGATAGATAGATAGATAGATAGATAGATCGATAGATAGATAGATAGATGGATAGATAGATGGATAGATAGATGGATGGATGGATGGAGAGAGAGATGATGGATGGATAGATAGATGATAGAGTAGATAGATAGATAGATAGATAGATAGATAGATAGATAGATAATAGATAGATAGATGATAAATGGATGGATGGATGGATGGATGGATAGATGGATGGAGAGAGAGAGATGATGGATGGATGGATGGATGGATGGATGGATGGATGGATAGATAGATAGATAGATAGATAGATAGATAGATAGATAGATGATAGATGGATGGATGGATAGATAGATGGATGGATGGATGGATGGATGGATGGATAGATAGATGATAGAATAGATAGATAGATAGATAGATAGATAGATAGATAGATAGATAGATAGATAGATAGATGATAAATGGATGGATGGATGGATGGATGGATGGATGGATAGATGGATGGAGAGAGAGAGATGATGGATGGATGGATGGATGGATGGATGGATGGATAGATAGATAGATAGATAGATAGATAGATAAATAGCTAGATAGATGATAGATGGATGGATGGATAGATAGATGGATAGATGGATGGATGGAGAGAGAGATGATGGATAGATAGATAGATGATAGAGATGATAGATAGATAGATAGATAGATAGATAGATATAGATAGATAGATAGATAGATAGATAGATAGATAGATAGCAATAGCACTTAGAGTTATATACTGCTTCACAGTGCTTTACAGCCCTCTATAACCGCTTTACAGAGTCAGCATATTGCCCCCAATAATTTTGGTCCTGATAGATAGATAGATAGATAGATAGATAGATAGATAGATAGAAGACAGACAGTTAGATATCCAGTACCAAAATTCCTCAGATTGAACAGCTGATCTTCTTACTTAGATACATGCACCACAGTAAATCTAACTATGCAGTCGATAAATGTTGTCATTCAAGATGCAGAGAATGGTGAATAGGGATAGAGGAGCTGCATCCTCTAAAAGGATGCAAATGACCAGCTGTCTGCAAGGAATATAAATCCTTCCATTCCCCACCATCCTGTCAGAGCTGAAGACGCTTCTTGGATGAGAAGCAAAATATCTTCAGAAGAAAAAACAAGAAAGTTCAGTTGCCTCCCAAAAAAGCACCTTTGGGACAACTTTATTATAGATTTTATACTTTTCTGCCAAGAAAATATCCTTACTCATTTTGGGATTGCAGAAACATTTTGTGGGTAATGAAAGTGATTATATGATTTTTAACCCTGATCCAAGGATTTTCTGAAATATCCTTTGGGCAAAGCTGTAAAAAAAAGAACAATCCTGCTAGATGCTTTAAAGATGTTTGGGACTTGAAGCTTACTGATAGTGATGGTGTATGACTTTTATTTATTTTTTTGCAAAAATGTCATCCCTCCTAAAAAAGAGAGAGAAAAGTTCAAGATGCAAAAAAACAAACAAACAAACACGTTTTTAATCCTTGAAGCATTGGATGGGAATTGAGAATAAATCAGCAAGAAAGGTTCTACTTAATCAAGTCTCCATTGCCCAAATTAAAGCCTTCTTTTTTTAAAAAAAAAAATTACAAAATAAGGAATTTGTTAAATTAGTTAAGTTTTAGTTAAGTTAGTTAGCAATTAAAATGAGGATTAGTTGTTTTTTTTTGAAAATAATTTTTTTATTTTAAAACAAAACATAAAACCGTCATCATTCCAAATAATTACAGACTGTGTGTCGATCGGTTAACATTCTTTCGTGCTTAATACCATTTCCAGAGTACCAATTTGTGACAAAAGCTTATTTCACATAAGAAAGAACTTCACACATTTTTTTCTTTACATCAACCACATATTTCATACTTCATCTCCATGTTTTATTGTCTATCCATTGATGAAAACAAATCCCTTATCAAATAATATTGTTTGTCTTATTTCTTATTTTATTTTATTTTATTTTATTTTATTTTATTTTATTTTATTTTATTTTATTTTATTTTATTTTATTTTATTTTATTTTATTTTATTTTATTTTATTTTATATTTTATTTTATTTTATTTTATTTTATTTATATACCGCCCAACTCCCGAAGGACTCAGGGCGGTGAACAGCCACAGAATAAAACACATATATACAAAAATTTAAAATGGAATAAAAACGAATTAAATAATTTGGCTGAGACAAATTCCTGTTCTCTAATTTCAAATGTGAATTTACTCATTTCAGCATATTCCATAATTTTCTTAATGGGGATTAGTTTTTGATTCGATTAAACTTTTCCATAATGAGTATCGTGGCATCATTATCTTCATCCATTCAAAGACTCAATCCATGTTTATTGCCAAACTGAATTTAGGAGAAAAGGAAGAAGAAGGGAAAAAAATGCTTAAAGTGACAGCAAATAACCATGAAGGAACTACCATTGAGCCTACAGCATGTCAAAAGTCTTTTTTCAACTGTGAAATGGCTTTAGGGATCAAGGTTTTGTCCATTAGAAAGGTTGCCTTGTAGTAAGCTCCTATCTCTAATTACATTAGCTCATAATAACATCTTGTAGCTGCTACCCCTCACGGTTTTATTTCTTGGCTTAACCAGTTTAATCTCTGGGCTCCCTTAAAGGAAGAAACACGCTTTCTTTAAGTTGTGAAATTCTACAAAAAGCCAGACGCAAGTCAATCAATAGCCACGATGGGAGTCGCGATCACGCTGTCTCCCTTCCCCCCCCGATCTCCTACTTTAATAAATAATCGAATCGTGAACGCAAACCCCGTTTTATTAAATAGATTTTTTTTCCCCCCTAAAGTACCGTGACCCAGTTCGGTAATCTTAGCTTCCTGGAGTTACCCTGGCAGGATTTGATTTTCGTCTGCTTGGCACTTCCTCCATCAGCTAATTAAATCGCCATGGAAAAAGGGTTGAAAATTTAAAACAGTGTCCAAATCTGAAACCCCTTGACGGCCTTCCAACATCAGTGAGAAAATGTTTGAGCAAGCAGGTTGGGGATTCTTCCCTTGGGGACCCACTGTGCAGTGATGTTTATCCTGTACAAGTTATATTAGTATCATGGGGATAGCGTTGCACACTGCTGTTTTTTTCTTCTTACCTCTTAACATATACAGATAAACCCAGATAGCACTTCCAGCTTTCCCATTTTAAACACAGATTTTCTTTTGTCATGTAGGCCAGTGATGGCTAACTTTTTTCCCCTCATGCGACCGTGCCCACGGCCATAATGCAATACCCCACACACAAGCCCCGCTCCCCTGCACAGGCCCACACAATCCATTTTACTTACCTTTACTACCGGTTTGCAGCGTTTTGCAGCATTTTGATGATGTCAGGTTGGTGGGTAGAGCCTCCCGCCGGTTTTACTAACGGTTCTATAGAACCGGTGTGAACCGGGGGCAACCCACCACTGACGCAATCCCCCCACACTGCCACGCCCCCCTGTGCAGGCATGTGTGACCCCCCCAGCACTCCCCCACTCCCCATGCATGTGAGCATGACGCCCCCCATGCCCCGTTTTGGGCCTAACATGGACACATGCCATGAACACATGGCAAGACCTCAAACTCAAAGCCAAACCAAAGCCCAGGATGTGGCATCAAAGCCATCTGCTCAGGACACTACATCAAAAAACTCAGGATATCACAACACTAGAACTCAGGATGTTAACACACAGCCCATTACCCAGGTCGTTAAAACACAAAAGACTAATGGGCACACATCAAGGACCTCACCCACACAGGATGTTACGAAACAGCTGACTAATCTGCAGACATTAACTCCATCAATCAGTCAAGATATAACAACACAGGCAACCAATCCGCTCACAGCAACAAAACCAGCACCTCACACCTCCCCACTAGTATTTATAGAGAGACGGCAGCTCCGATCATGCTTTCCTTGCACAAGCATGAAGCCGAAGACACCAGCCTGAAGATGACGAGTGAGACCTCGTCGAAACGTCGCCAAGATATTCTCAATCTTACATGGGAAAAGACCCGAATAACCAAAACTTTTGAGTGCAACCACTCAAAAATTCGGATTTCACCACTGGTATAGGGTCTCCTGCTTGAACAGCGGGTTGGACTAGAAGTCCTCCAAGATCCCTTCCAATGCTGTTATTCTGTATTCTGAGTTACCTCTTAAATTGATTTCAAAACTTCTAATTGAGTCAGATCCAACAGACTAAAAGATTGAAGCCTTCAAATGGCAAATTATTTTTGCTCTACATGGGGCTACTCCTTGGAGAGCATTTGGCAGCTTCAGCAGCTGGTGCAGTGGGTGGAAAATGGGCAGCTCTTGGGGCCCGAAGAACGGCCCCTTTAACACCACCGTTCCGCGAACTGCATTGGCTGCCGTTCAGCTTCTAGATGCAATTCAAGGTTGTGGGGATCGTCTTCAAAGCCCTTCATGGTATGGATCCAGGGTACATGAAGCACCATCTCATCCCACTGGGATTGTCAGAGTGGCAATCAGCCGTGTTACTTTCCTGAGGTAATTGCCTGAGTTGGAGGTGAATCGGGGCATTCTCCTTGTGTATACTTTTTGCAAGAAAATAAACCCGAAGATATATTTTCTAAGAAAAACTCATTTATTTGTTATAAAGATAATAGACTAGTGAGATAATATTTGTTATCTCACTAGTCTAATTAGTTACATCTTGGCAACGTTCCTGCCGGATCTCTCCTGGCTTGACCTCTTGGCAGGAGAACAAAGAAAGTTAGAAGAGGAAAGTGAAAGGAATGTAGACATGCGCAGTTAGCTTACTGATAAGAAACTTGGCAAGCTACGGTAAGTCTGAAAGTCCAAAAATAATAGCTCATCTGGTAAATACAAAAACGCAGTGACAGGGATTCCCCCCCCCTCCGGTACTGGCAGAGGAGGCATGTGGGCCCCATTGGCAAGCAAATTCCAGCTGGCAGGGTCCAGGAGAAAGGTCTTCCCTGCTGTTGCAACTGCCTTCTGGAATGCCTTGGCCCTCGGAATGAGGTTGGCTCCAACCCCTCTCATAAAAATCTATCTCATCCTGGGCACCCTTTTTTTGAACTATTACCATCTGCTGGACGGTACAGGATAATAAAAACAAGGAAAATAAGCTGAAAAACAGCTTCAATCACAGGGCAATAACTATATTGAATTCTACAGTATAGTGCCGTGTTGGCATGTGTGACACAAGTGGCATGGGGAGCCATATCTGTGGGCACGTGAGCATTGCCCTAGCTCAGTTCCAGCACGCATGCGCGCGCTGGCCAGCTGATTTTCGGGCCTTCTGGGCCCACCAGAAGTCAGGAAACAGGCTGTTTCCAGCCTCCGGAGGGCCTCAGGGGCATGGGGGAGGCTGTTTTCACCCTCCCCAGGCTCCAAGAAAGCCTCTGGAGCCTGGGGAGGGTGAAAAACAGGCATACTGGACCCACCAATAACCTTTTTGTCGTTGCGTGCCAAAAGCTGGGTGAGCGTGGGGGGGAGGTCGTGTTTGCATGCGCAGGGGGGCGGGGCACAGTGACGGGCCTTGAATTATGGGTGTGGGCATATGTGCGCACGACCTCCCCCGTGCCCCCCCCGCTTTTGGCACGTGACAGCAAAAAGGTTAGCCATCACAATACTAATGCAATATCGGGTTTTCAATTTCAATTATACAGAATGTGAAGATTGTGTGTTTGTGTTTTTATTTTTATAGTTATAAGGTACACTAAAGATGACATCTAATTTCATTGTACGAGGTGCAATGACAATAAACTAAACTAAACTTATTTATGTTTTTAGTATATATATATATATATATATATATATAATAGTATATAATATATATATATATATATATATATATATATATATATATATATATATATATATATATATATATATATATATATATATATATATATATATATATATATATATATATATATATATAAAATAGTATATAATATATATATATATATATTATTTTTAATGATTGTAAATTATCCAGTGGTTACCCTGTGGTGAGATGGGGTTGGAGGCCAATCAGCTTTACAAATAAATAAATATTTATTTATTCAAGGCATGTCTTTTTATAACCAGCTTGGAGACATGACTGAACGGGGAGAGTTCTGGGAACTGAAGTCAGGCTTCTGGGGGGGGGGGGGAGAATGTCTTTGGCTTTCGGAAGTATCCCAGAGCTGTCAATATCAGAATGTTATTCTTCCAGAGCTTCTTTTAGCGAGGACATACTTTGCCAAGAAAAATTGCATAATTAAGATATGCAATCTATATTATCTTGGCCACTGATGAACTCTGCTAAAACTTGCCTGAAGAATTGCATGAAGGGAGATTATATTAGCGATGGAAGGATTAACTTGATGAGTTTTATATGCGTTCATTCCAGTGATTAAATCCAATTTTTTTTTATTACTGGTTCTGTGGGCATGGCTTGGTGGGCGTGGCAGAGAAAGGATACTGTAAAATCTCCATTCCCTCCCCACTCCTGGGGGAAGGATATTGCAAAATTTCCATTCCCACCCCACTCTGGGACCAGCCAGAGGTGTTATTTACCGGTTCTCCGAACCACTCAAAATTTCCACTACCAGTTCTCTGAACTGCTCAAAATTTCCGCTATCAGTTCTCCAGAACCTGTCAGAAGCTGCTGGATTTCACCCCTGGTTCATTCCTAAATCTGTTCCATTCCAATCCTGTGTACCTTTGTCATCAAAAATGGGGAAAGAGGAAAAAAGATGGCAAGAAACTCGTCTGGATGGAACATACGCATTCAGGATGTTATTTCCTCAATTACAACTTGCAAATGTATTTTATTCCAGACTGCTTATTTAGTCCTGCCTGGACTACTGCAATGCATTCTACATGGGGCTCCCCTTGAGGAGCACCCGGAGGCTCCAGCTGGTCCAGAATGCGGCCGCGCGGGTGGTTATGGGAGCGGCGTGTCGCTCCCATGTGACCCCCTCCTGCGCAAACTGCACTGGCTCCCGGTGGTCTTCCGGGTGCGCTTCAAGGTTTTGGTTACCACCTTTAAAGCGCTCCATGGCATCGGACCGGGGTATTTACGAGACCGCCTTCTGCTACCAATAGCCTCTCACCGACCAGTACGCTCCCATAGAGAGGGGCTTCTCAGGGTGCCGTCGGCCAAACAGTGTCAACTGGCAGCCCCCAGTGGGAGAGCCTTCTCTGTGGGGGCACCTACCATCTGGAACGAGCTCCCCCCAGAGATACGGAGGATCCCGGATCTGCACACATTTCGTCGTGCTCTCAAAATATTTTTATTTCAGCAGGCTGGCCTGGCCTAACTCTCCCTTTTAAATTTTTAAATCGTTTGATTTGTTTTATAAATTGGGTGTTTTAAATTTGTTTTTCGGCCAAAATATTTAATAATTTTAATGGACTTTTAATGTTTGTATTATCTGTATTTTATCTTGGCTGTTCACCGCCCTGAGTCCTCCGGGAGTAGGGCGGTATAGAAATTTGATAAATAAATAAATAAATAAATAAATAAATAAATAAATAAATAAATAAATAAATAAATAAATAAATAAATAAATTTCTAGAAAAAAGCTTTTCAGGCAATTCGAAAAACTGTAAAGTCTAATGGTTAACTGAGCTCCAATTCACATGATTTTCAGGTGAACTTAGTTCGTCTCCCATGACATATGGGCCAAACGTAACCTTGAAAAAAACCTTACACTTTTTTTTTTGCCTACAATGAAAACTGAACAGAGCAAACTTGTCCGAACCGGCTGAATTCCGGTTGTTTGTACCGCTAAAAAGATATCCCTTGATCTTCCTAGACAAAAAGCGTGAAATAAATATAACAAGTTCATGATAAATTAGTAGTCTCCGTGAAGAATTAACTATTTATTCAGAGGTGCAAGGTGAAAAGAAATTCATGAAATTTGAACATATGTTTTTTTCTTCAGCCAGACTTGCTAGCTCCTTCTCTGACTTCCTGACTTACAAATATTGATATATATATATATTTTAATATGAGCACAAATTAAAACATTTAACAGACTGACAGCAGTGGGCATGTTTGTAGAGAGTTAGAAGATACCTTATGTTTCTCTCTTACGCTTCTCGTTAAGAGTTCTAGTTCATGACAAGTGTTGATTGCTTTCAGTCAAAGCGATTCCTGAGGATGACTTGCAATAAATTCATTGCAAAGGCAAGCTCTTTATTAATTAACATATAATCATTGAAGCCAGGCACATTCCAGAAAATTAATGGCTGAATTAAATAATTTAACTGCTGCTCATTTAATAAATTGATTTGCCACTTTTAATATTAAGCAGCATTAATTTTATATACCCGTTAATGGTAGGCAGCGTTTCATTTCATTTTATTTTATTTTATTTTAAAAAATTAATTTTATTTTAGAATTTTAGCCTTACACTTCAATGCATATTCCATCACTTGACAGATGCGTGGGTTTAGGTTAATATGTCAGCTCAAGAGGTCAATTTGATCTCAGGTTTTGCAAAATGCCACTTTTTATTTTTGTCTCCCAGCTGAGTGTTTCCTAGAGATGTTTAAATCAGCTCTAGATTTCCAACAGAAACAGCTAGGCAGTTACCGTATTTTCTGCAGTATAAGACACTCCAGAGTATAAGATGCGCATTAGTTTTTGGGGAGGAAAACAAGAAAAAAATCTGCCTCTGCCTACCAGCATCCATCAGTATTCATCTGGCTAATGTCCTTGCAGCAAACAGCCTGGCAAGCTTCAGCACGTTATCACAGCCTGATTTAGCACAAACAGCTGATTGGCAGTTGGATACTGCACTTCAAGGTATTGGTTCTCACCTTTAAAGCGCTCCATGGCTTAGGGCCCAGTTATTTACGAGACCACCTTCTGCCACCGATAACCTCCCACCGGCCAATTCGCTCCCACAGAGAGGGCCTCCTCAGGGTGCCGTCGGTCAAGCAATGTCGACTGACGACCCCCAGGGGGACAGCCTTCTCTGTGGGGGCACCCGCCCTCTGGAACGAGTTACCCCCAGGAATACGACTGATCCCGGATCTCCGTACCTTCCGTCGAGCTTTGAAGACCTTCCTATTTCAGCAAGCTGGGCTGGCTTAAAATTTCAATGGGTTATTTTAAGGGTAATGGGTTTTAATTTTTGGGAAGCCAATTCGATTTAATTCTGTTTTAAATTATTTTAAATTTTATATTGTATGTATTTTAATTTCGGCTGTTCACCGCCCTGAGTCCTTCGGGAGAAGGGCGGTATACAAATTTAAACAATAAATAAATAAATACAGAGGATTTGTCATGTTTGGGGAGCTGGGACGGAACAGGATGACTGTGCTTGACTGCTACTTCCGTGGCCCGGTTCAAAATCAGCCATGGCCCAATAGTAGGCCACAACTCCAGGGGTTGGGACCGCTGCCATAAAGGAATACACCATTTTGTTTTGATTTTTTTTCCGGAAAAGCAATGTAATGAAAAGAGAGAGAGAGAGAGAGAGAGAGAGAGAGAGAGAGAGAGAGAGAGAGAGAGAGAGAGAATGGATAAGATGTAGTGAGATTGAGGTTTTGTCTACAAAGCTCTAAAATAAAAGCGAATCCTCAAAACGTCTCAGGCAATAGCAGTTGAACAGGACTTGGCAACATTCCTAGAAATCTCCACTGCAAAGGCTGAATGTAGGAACTGAAGAGTATCACTTTCTGGACAACCGAAGCATCCAGTATGAAGTGGATAATTAAGGCCTCCGTGCCAGTTATTATACAAGTCGAAACAAAAATATAACACAGGCCACTGACTCATAGCTGACTCACCAAGTACAACATTGCTCTGAATGGAAGATGTTTTACTCTGCTTTCTCTTCCAACCATACACAATTTTCACCTCCAGACACTCACAAATAATCCCGAGCAGGATTCTTTATAATTAACAATATAACTGTAGCTACGGAACATTTTCAAAGAAAATGAAGCCAATCTCCATTGACATAGCTGTCTTGGCAATATAATGGAGGAGGCGTGCTGTTACCTTATTTCCTTTTTTTAAAAAAAAAAAAACCCAGTTGTGCAATCACAATTCAAAAACTGCACATAACACAAGCCTTTATTTGAATGAAACGCTTCAGTTGAGAAATAGGTATGTGGATATGTTTTGGGGTAAATTGTAGGAGTGACCCAAAAACAGGATGCTGTATTCCTTATTTTATTCTTTTTTATTTAATCTGTTTCTTGTATTCCATTTATATGTATGGGTTTTTTTTTTCCTCTCTCAAGCACAGGAAATCAGGAGTCTGGGCAATTCAGCTGAATTGTTCTGACCCAGCTCTCAAACACAACAAATCCTCTATAGTTAACTAAACGTTCTTTCTCAGGAAGTTCAAACTGTCCAAAAAGCTGCTGATAACAGTTCTACAGAGGAATTATTGAGTGTGTCATCTGCACTTCCATAACTGTCTGGTTTGGATCTGCAACCCAACAAGACAGACACAGACTTCAGAGGATAATCAGAACTGCAGGAAAAACAATGGCTACCAACCTGCCTTCCATTGAGGACCTGTATACTGCACGAGTCAAAAAGAGGGCTGTGAAAATATCTACAGACCCCTCACATCCTGGACATAAATTGCTTTCTACCCTCAAAATGACGCTATAGAGCACTGCACACCAGAACAACTAGACACAAGGACAGTTTTTCCCCCCCGAATGCCATCACTCTGCTAAACAACAAATTCCCACAACACTGCCAGACTATTTACTAAGACTGTATTACTATTATTCTTCTCATCCATCCTATTACCTATCTCCTCCTACTTATGGCTATAACCGTGTTGCTTGTATTTTTATGATTTATATTGTTCTGTTTGTTTCCTAGTATGATTTGATTGCTTATTAGCAACCTATGACCAGGGGTGAAATCTATTACCTTCTCTACAGGTTCGGAAGTGCATGCATGCATGTCACATGTGATTTTGGACCCTCTGAGCATGTGTAAAGACTTCTGCGCATGCGCAGATGGTAAAAAACAGGTTACTCCAATGACATCTAGGCAGATGGGTGGAGCCTCGCGCTGCCACCGCAAACTGGGGCGAACCGGTAGCATTTCACCCCTACCTATGACTATCACTAAGTGTTGTATCTTCTGATTCTTGATGAATGTATTTTTGCTTTTTTTCCTTTTATGTACACTGAGAGCATATGCACCAAAGACAAATTCCTTGTGTGTCCAATCACACTTGGCCAATAAAGAATTCTATTCTATTCTATTCTATTCTATTCTATTCTATTCTATTCTATTCTATTCTATTCTATTCTATTCTATTCTATTCTATTCTATTCTACCCTACCCTACCCTACCCTACCCTACCCTACCCTACCCTACCCTACCCTACCCTACCCTACCCTACCCTACCCTATTCTATTCTATTCTATTCTATTCTATTCTATTCTATTCTATTCTACCCTACCCTACCCTACCCTACCCTACCCTACCCTACCCTACCCTACTCTACTCTACTCTATTCTATTCTATTCTATTCTATTCTATTCTATTCTATTCTATTCTATTCTATTCTATTCGACACTGCTTCTAATTAAATTACAATATTTGTGCTGCCTTTGTTTTTGTGATGAATGCGTGTCATGATAATACTTAGGGCAAGAGAATGATAATTAGAACTTGCAAAAATTGGCTCAGGATCAAATATGCATTACTTTAATTATACTTTTCAACACTCTTTTTCTTATTTTGTTAGTAACTTTTTGGGGTTGTTTCCTAGACTCCCAATTTATATCAGCTCCATTATTCCTCGGAAGCAGAGATCTCAAACATTCTCCTTCTCAAATCTATTTAAATATTTTTTATTAAACAGTTTGTCTTTAAAAACAACACAAGAAACAATCACATTATAAAAACAAAACATGTCAAAACGTAAGGTATTGAATATTACATAACATTAATGGTAATTTTATAGCATTTCTTATCAACTTATGTACTTTGATTTTGTAGTTCTCTGTTCTATTGTTTCTATTTACTACTCAATAGTAGAATAATCGCATTACTCCAACATATATAGATATATACACATTATAATATTCATTTGTTCTTATCTACACATTTATATTCATTTATATTTACCTCTCTTTATTTAATGTTGTTCAGTTACTTTAAGTTTCATCAATATTAAGTTAAACATTTCTTGTTCTGATTTCTATTTTCGAGCCAACTGTACATTTTATTCCATATTTCATAATAGTCTGAATCCTCTCTCCTTTTCAAACCTAAATCGCCATTTCTATCACTTTGCAGCAATCCATATCTTTTACATTTATTTATTTTTTTCCTTCCTAGAATTTCCTCACCAGTGCAGGTTCTGCTTTCTTCAGACCAAAAGCTCTTGATCCATTTGGTGGTAACAGGAATTGACCTACTGCTTTGTTGCCTGAACCTGAGAGAAAATGACTGGTCCAAAGTGACCTTGCCAACTTTTATACTTAAGATGGAACTGGAATTCATCTTCTCCTGGTTTTACTCTGGTGCCTTAACCACTAAATCAGAGACTGTAAAGTCTCTCCTTTACAGATAAGATATATTAAAAATGTTAAGACTCTGAAAAAGAGTACAAAGAGGAGCAACAAAGATGATTAAGGGACTGGAGGTAACAACATATGAAGAATAGCAATAGCAGTAGCACTTAGACTTATATACCACTTTACAGTGCTTTACAGCCCTCTCTAAGCAGTTTACAGAGTCAGCATCTTGCTCCCAACAATCTGGGTCTTCATTTTACCAACCTCAGAAGGATGGAAGGCTGAGTCAACCTTGAGCCTGGTGAGATTTGAACTGCCGAACTGCTGGCAGCCAGCAATAGCAGTAACACTTATATATTGCTTCACAGTCTTTCACAGCCCTCTCTAAGCAGTTTACAGAGTCAGCCTCTTGCCCCCAACAATCTGGGTCTTCATTTTACCAACCTCAGAAGGATGGAAGGCTGAGTCAACCTTGAGCCTGGTGAGATTTGAACTGCCAAATTGCAGTCAGCTGGCAGTCAGCAGAAGTAGCCTGCAGTACTGCACTCATAACCACTGCACCAATAGTTGTAGGAATTGCATATGTCGTGTTTAATGAAGAGGAGATATGATAGTTATCTTTCAATATTTGAGTGGTATTATAGAGAAGAAGGACCTATTCTTAACCTATTCTATTAAGAATGAAAAAAAGTCACTGTCAGGGTTCCGACGGATGCCCTAATTAAATTGTGAGCCTCGAGCCAAACTTCAAAAGAAATCCAGTTATTTATTAGGAGCTTCATGTCAGAATGTTCCAAGTGAAGCCAATTCTGACCCCACGTAATTTACAACCCAATCTTGACCCTGTTTCTCCCCTCCCCCCCAGGGTGTGTCATCAGTCACATTTGCCAACGGAGCAATTTTGCGGGTTGTAGAGATCACTCCCCTCCGGCTGCTGTGGGTAACCCTGGGAGACAGCCTTGAGAGAGATATGTCTGGAATGTGCTTTTGTTTTTGGCTGCTGTGCTGCTTTGCTGTTTTCCCATCCGCCTTGCCTGTGACAACTCGAGAGCAGGCTTCGCAAGTTGACAGCCTGTAGGCCACAGAGTTCTTCCACAGATTGAAGCATCTCCCTTCCTTGGAGAAGATGCTCCTTCCTTATTTTAGAACTTCACAGAGTGAGTCAGAGTGGTTTTCATGAGGAGATTCTTTAACAGAGGGAAAGTGGAGTGACTATCTTGCCTTGATGAGATATTTTTACATGACATCCACAGATACGATGGGTCAGCACTGCCAAAAAAAAAAAAAAAGTTTCCCTCAGTCTGATGGGAAGTCAGGCCCACGAGCTTCAATCTCAGGCTCCTCTTGGTTTGACACTAGGAATCATGCAGGTAATCAAGTGATTCAACAAAATGGCGCTCTAGTAAGAAAGCTTGTTTCAAGAATCGGGAAAGCAATTAAGGGAAAAAACCTCCAGGAATTTCAATTCCGTGAGCCTATTTACAGTAAAATCGAGATTGACTTTATGTGATTCTGTTGCTTGCCCACGCTGCGCAGAGGCTGAAGTTAGGGACAGGTGGAACAGTTGCCACCTGTCTGTTGTTATTTTAACAGTCTACTTTGGACTCGGGCTGCTTGTTTCTCATGTTCAGCCAGCTCTGCTGGAGCTTCCAACAAAGGCTTGAGCACACTTCAACACCCGTCACAAATTCCTGCAACTGTTGCCAAACCAATTAATTGGAAGCCTTTTCTTGCAGAACGAGGTCCACTGGAGGAGGCTAGTGGGGGCTTCAAAACAGAGCGGTGCGTTTTTTTTAAAAAAAAAACCAAATTGTTTTTGCAGAAGAATATTTAGGAGTTTATTTAAAACTGGAGTTCTAGCACACAGTTCCATTGGAGCACAAATTGGTTTGTTCCAGTACAGGAGATGGAGAAGAAACCAGAGAGGCGATAGCGTAATTCTGTATAGATTTAAGTAAATGAAGGTATAAGTTTAATCACTATGGAAATTCCTTCTATAACATGGGATGTCAGCATTCCAGAAAAGAACCTCAACTCCAAGTAAAAACTCTGAAACAAGCATTTCTCAAAGTTCTGTTTACTAGAATAGGTAAACTGGCACATCTGGGAAAACCTCAATCTGAGAGGTCTGGGTTTTCCCTCAGTAAATCAAAACCCCCAAAACCATCCCTCACTCCTCGGCCAATCACATGCTCCAATCCCCATCCGTCCCATCTTGAGACAGCCCTCTGACCACTCCTTCTCCAGATGCTGGATCTCTCTGACCTTGACTGACAGGAAGAATGCTATTATGTCTAAAGACAACCCCTCTACTAAATCCTCCCTCCTACTTTCCCACACATGAGAAGGTGGCAGCATGGAAGCTTCCGGCTTAATACGGCTTCCAAAGCTGACATGGGATAGTCGTGTTATGGTGTGTGCTAATGAGGCAGTGAAGGTGAAATGAGGGTGGCAAACAAAATGGGTAACTTGAGTTCAACAAGTTGGACCAGTCTAGAAAAATATCTCCTAGAAGGTTGCATACTTTTATATGCGTAAGATAGTCTGATGCCCTCTGAGCTTAGTTGTAGTCTTGCAGACATTCCATCAAGCAAAGTACAGTAGGTAACATCATCAGTGCTAGAACGGTGTTTGCAGAGAGGAGGAGGAGGAGGAGGAGGAGGAGGAGGAGGAGGAGGAGGAGGAGGAGGAGGAGGAGGAGGAGGAGGAGGAGGAAGAGGACTGTGAATCAGAATAGAGCTAGAAGATAACTTGGAGGTCTTCTAGTTCAGTCCCCTGCTCGAGCAGGAGATCCCATATCATTTCAGACAAGTGACTGTCCAGTCTCTTCTTAAAAACCTCCAGTGATTTGCACAACGTCGGAAAAGTGAAGAGATTCCCATTGAGAAGGTGTTTAGGAAAATATTAGAAATAGTCACTGCAGCCAGATTGGCGCTCGCCCAATATTGGAAAACTGACCAACTGCCAACAGATCAATTGATAATCCAAAAAAATCTATAATTGCGCAGAAATGGACAAACTAACATTTGAAATGAAGGACAAGGTAGACTCAAAATGTTGTATAGTGTGGAATAGGTGGTATGATTGGATAACAGAGTCTGGTGGCTCAGCAGACTAAAGCACTGTGATTAACATCAAGCTGTCTGCAATTACTGTAAGTTCGAATCTCACCAGGCTCAAGGTTGACTCAGCCTTCCATCCTTTCTAAGGTAGGTAAATTGAGGACCCAGTTTGTGGGGTCAATATGCTGACTTTGTATAAATATACAAAAGTATGAAGGCTATTGCTTAACGGATTGTAAGCCGCCCTGAGTCTCCGGAGATGGGCGGCATATAAATCAAATTAAAAAAAAAAAAACTTGCAGAAATGAGAGTAAATGAAAAATTTTGTATGATAATAATAATTAACAAATATGCACCGTTAATAAAATAATGGACGTGTGACCAAAGTCACTTTTTCTTTTTATATATTGTCGTTTGTATTAATATATATGTATCTTGTATATACATAGTATAATATTTTACTTTTATATGTTTAATAAAGTTTTGTTTTTAAAATTGAAAAAAAAAGGAAAATATTAGAATGTGCAGAAATGAACAGATTAACACTGGAGAGAGAACAAACTGAACATGATATGATATGGGAAGTGTTTTAACAATGGTTAGAGAATAAAAGAAAGAATTTGGAAATGAAGAAGACTAAAGAAAAATAGAAAATGTATTAAGACAGAGATATAAATAGGATAATAATTGTTAGTATACGTATGATGAGAATGAAGAGTTTTATAATGTTTAAATAAATAAATAAATAAATTTATTGTCATTGTACGTGTATACACAGTATACCCATACAACAAAATTCACTTAACACCCAAAGACCTGGTCCAACACACATAACAATCCCCAAATACACTCCCACCCACCACAATTCCCCACCCCTAAACCACCCAAACATCCACACAACAGGCCAAGTAATGCTGTCCAACAGCTCACTGATGGTGGCCCTTTAGTTCATTGTTGAGTGCAATTATAGCTCTGGGATAATTGTGAGATTATTTTCATTACACCACTGTAATGTACACCACCACCATTACATTAACTGCTTAATGTATTGTCATTTCAAATTTAGAGAAGCAATATTAATGTGAATGTGAATGATGTTGCAAATGTTGAAGGAATGTTGCACAGAGGTAGCTGTACCCAGATGACACACTGCTTAAGGAAAGATGGAATGTATGTACTTTAAAAATTGAAAAATTAAAAAAAACAGTGATGAAGCGTGCCCAATGACTGAAGACAAACTGTTCCATTGGTCTTTGGTGCCTTCGTTGTTTCCTTGCAGAAATTTCATTACCCAAACTAGGTAATAAAATGTCTGTGAGGTGTTAATGAACTAACACCAGAACAACTAGACACAGGAACAGTTTTTTTCCCGAACGCCATCACTCTGCTAAACAAATAATTCCCTCAACACTGTCAAACTATTTACTAAGTCTGCACTACTATTAATCTTCTCATCGTTCCCACCACCCATCTCCTTCCTTCCACTTATGACTGTATGACTGTAATTTTGTTGCTGGTATCCTTACAATTTATATTGATATTGTTTCCTGATTACTTATTTGTACCCTATGACTATCATTAAGTGTTGTGCCTTATGATTCATGACAAATGTACCTTTTCTTTTTATGTATACTGAGAGCATATGCACCAAGACAAATTCCTTGTGTGTCCAATCACACTTGGCCAATAAAAAAATTCTATTCTATTCTATTCTACTCTACTCTACTCTACTCTACTCTACTCTACTCTACTCTACTCTACTCTACTCTACTCTACTCTATTCTATTCTATTCTTTCTACTCTACTCTACTCTACTCTACTCTACTCTACTCTACTCTACTCTACTCTACTCTACTCTACTCTATTCTATTCTATTCTATTCTATTCTATTCTATTCTATTCTATTCTATTCTATTCTATTCTATTCTAACATCATCCATGCTAAAAAGGAGGGAGGTTTGCAGAGAGGAGGAGGAGGAAGAGGAGGAGGAGGACTGTGAATCCTTGGTGCGCTCTGAGCTTGGTTGTTCTCTTGCACATTTCATTACCCAAACTAGGTAATATCATCAGAGCTAGATCTTTTCTGTGTATCTTTGCTTCTCATTATCTACTTCAACATTCCTTTGTGTCTGAATGTTTTATGGCTATGCTTGCTGTTTGCTTTCCCTGGGAAAGCACATTTAGGAAAGAGGCAATTCACTTGCCTAAACTAATGCCATTTTTCTACTTCAGTTTGCTTCCTCCACAGGAACAAGGAAACGATTTTACTTCACAAAGCAGCATTGGACAAAGGATGCTGCTCTTAAAACTATCTCAAAGTGAAGCGTCATTTCTGAGATTTGCTCAGCTCAGCCCAATTATAATCCAGTGGTAACTGGGAAGAGGGAAGGGAGGAGAGACAGAGAAAATGTAAGATGAATCAGCAAGGAGAAAGTAACTGAATAAAATTCCCTCCATTAGTATGAGAAGACAGAGAACGAGAGAGAGACGGGGGGGGAGAGAGACAGAGAGACACAGAGAGAGAGACAGAGGGAGAGAGACAGAGGGAGAGAGAGACAGACACACAGAGAGAGAGAGACAGAGAGAGAGACAGAGAGAGAGAGACAGGGAGAGAGACAGAGGGAGAGAGAGAGAGAGAGACAGGGAGAGAGACAGAGGGAGAGAGAGACACAGAGAGAGAGAGAGACAGACAGACAGACAGACAGACACACACACAGAGAGAGGGAGAGAGATAGAGGGAGAGGGAGGGAGAGAGAGGGGGGGTATTTAGTATCACTTTTACACCTCCATTGGTATTCTTACACACACATGGTTGAATGAGGGATAAAAGCAGAATAAAGTGGTAATCTTAGTGCTAATGCAAACAAAACACCAGAGATGAAGGAAAAGGTCACCTTCAAAGAGAATAATTGGTTCAATGTTGGAAGTTTGTGAAGTTCAATTGATTTTACCTTCCTATTCCAGAACTGTTGGTAAAAAGACACTAGCCCAGTTTCAAGGGGGAAAGATAGATAGATAGATAGATAGATAGATAGATAGATAGATAGATAGATAGATAGACAGACAGACAGACAGACAGACAGACAGACAGACAGACAGACAGACAGACAGACAGAAGTAGAGGTAGAGGTAGAGAGGTAAAGAGGTAGAGGTAGAGATAGATACAGATAGATAGTTATGTTTGGTCACTATATTACAAGAAATATGTTGAGATTCTAGAAAGAATGCAGAGAAGAGCAACAAAGATGTTTAGAGGACTGGAAGCTAAAACATATGAAGAACGGTTGCAGGAACTGGATATGTCTAGTTTAATGAAAAGAAGGACTAGGGGAGACATGAAAGCAGTGTTCCAGTATTTGAAGCACTGCCACAAAGAAGAGGGAGTCAAGCTATTCTCCAAAGCACCTGAGGGCAGGACAAGAAGCAATGGATGGAAACCAATCAAGGAGAGAAGCAACCTGGAATTAAGGAGAAACTTTCTAACAGTGAGGACAATTAACCAGAGGGACGGTTTGCCTTCAGAAATTGTTGGTGCTTCAACACTGGAGGTTTATAAGAAAAGACTGGAAACCACTTGTCTGAAATGGTATAGGATCTATTCTATTCTATTCTATTCTATTCTATTCTATTCTATTCTATTCTATTCTATTCTATTCTATTCTATTCTATTCTATTCTATTCTTGTTTATAGCAAGTAATATGTGCCTCCAGATATTTCAGTTAGTTTAGCATGTGGCTGAAACTCTGTCTGGAGAGGGGAAAATCCTTTATCGTCTTCATTGCCTTCTCATCTATTCTCCAGGCTAATTCAAATGCTGGCCTTGGTACTTCCTACATCTCATTCTGAAAATACATGAAAGCTCACCGCATGTAGCTACCAGAGATCTCCTGTGAGATCTCCGGAATGAAATTCATGCAGAGTTGTAGAAGATGGTGGGACGCCATAAAATTCTCAGGACAGTTCATTCAGTGTTTCTTTTGATAAGTAGGCAGCATCTGGGTTTTTTTTCCCCTTCCTTCTTATTTCTCCCACGTTCTTAAATCAATTTTTTACCTTTAAGCTGTTTTTATACCTTGGGACTCATTTTCCTATTGCTATACCTACTGCCATTGCTTCTTATATTATTTTAGTTTGCTTTATTTGGAAGCAGCTTCCTTCACAAACTGGCCGACTCATGTCCAGGTGTAGGCTTTAATAACATATACTTTTGGCTAACCATGAGCCCAAGAGTCTTTCTTTTCTAACCAACGAAGTTAGAACAACAACTAGAAAAGTTATTAATAGTGTTCAACAAAGCCTTCAATAACCTTCCGGGGGTAACATCCTCTCTTCATTGATTATTAGCCAGAGTGTCAACCCTGAAGCTGACCTGAGTAAAGCCATTTTGAAGCTTCAGTGTTTCCACACTGGAGCTGAGGGATAGGGAGGTGGGGGGGGGAATAGAGATAGCAGGGTGTTGTAGCCAAAACAAAATACTTTCTCTTGGGAACCAAGGACATTCTCACACCTGGTCAGAGAGAGGAGGAGTGATGTTACCAGGCAACCAGATGGCAACCTGATTGGACCATGTGACTGATTGTTTGGGGAAGGGGAAAAACGTTTCCTTTTAATTAGGTAAAAACCGCAGGAACCTTCAGAGTCGGCTTTCACCAGAACTGTGCCAATATGATATATCCGATAAAACAATTCTTTGAGGAAACTACCTGCCTCGGAGTCTTTTTTTTTTTTTTTGATTTATATGCCGCCCTTCTCCGGAGACTCAGGGCGGCTTACAATGCGTTAAGCAATAGCCTTCATACTTTTGTATATTTTTATACAAAGTCAGCTTATTGCCCCCACAAACTGGGTCCTCATTTCACCTACCTTAGAAAGGATGGGAGGCTGAGTCGACCTTGAGCCTTGGAGAGATTCGAACCAGCAGTAAATTGCAGGCAGCTGTGTTAATAACAGGGTGCGTAGACCACTGTACTATCAAGTCTTGCTTGCTATGGGCATATTACTTGGAACCCTGACACAGAGCTTGTTTAATAATCAGTCCAAATGATGCATGTTTTACTTCGTCCCTAGAGGATCAGCTGGTTGTCTCGTCAAAAGGCCCATCATCCTCTCTGCTTCTTGCCTCTGTCGGCCAGATGATTGTGATTGTTATCTGGACACGCAACACACATCAACAAACAGCACCAAGCTCCTAGTCGTGCAGATGGTAACGGGATTCAAAATCCATGTTTATTATGTGGGGAACAGGTACTGACTAGCTTCAAGCACCACATTAGCCCTCGAGACCATTAATTTTCATTATGATTTGCATACAGAGAATATTAAAAGGTTTAAATTAATAAAGGAGAAGAAGCCGGTCTCGTGACTCAGCCGCTGAATGCTAATGCACTCTTCTGGGTTAGCAGAGGTGATCTTGGTTGCTCCAAGTGTATTTATCTTCCACTTCTGAGGAGAATAAGCACTCTACATGGGCCTGTGTGCTCGCTGGAGGTTCTGGCAGCATTTCCCGCATTAAGATATTTGAGTACCGTTTACACGTGCTTCAAAGGAAGCCAGAATCATATAGAATGTCAGGAGGACATTTTCAACCATTTCTTAACTTTTGAAGCTCATTGTAAGTACATATTGTTCGGTCTTGATGTAGGTTCAGCCTAGATAAATTCAACCATGATCTTCTATATGTGGGACCATTTCTCGCAAGCCCCACTCTTCCTCTCCTCTCCTCTCCTCTCCTCTCCTCTCCTCTCCTCTCCTCTCCTCTCCTCTCCTCTCCTCTCCTCTCCTCTCCTCTCCTCTACTCTACTCTACTCTACTCTACTCTACTCTACTCTACTCTACTCTACTCTCATTCCCCTACCTTCCCCTTCCCTCTCTTCTCCTCTCCTCTGCTCTGCTCTCCTTTCCTCTGCTCTCCTCTCATCTCCTTCCCCTCCTCTCCTGTCCTTCCCCTCTTCTCTTCTCTTCTCTTCTCTTCTCTTCTCTTCTCTTCTCTTCTCTTCTCTTCTCTTCTCTTCTCTTCTCTTCTCTTCTCTTCTCTTCTCTTCTCTGCTCTCCTTCCCTTCCCTTCCCTTCCCTTCCCTTCCCTTCCCTTCCCTTCCCTTCTCCTCTCCTCTCCTCTCCTCTCCTCTCCTCTCCTCTCCTCTCCTCTCCTCTCCTCTCCTCTCCTCTCCTCTCCTCTCCTTCCCCTCCCTTCTTCTCCCTTCTCCGCTCTGGTCCTTTCCCTCTCCTCTCCTCTCCTCTCCTCTCTTCTCTTCTCTACTCTACTCTACTCTACTCTACTCTACTCTACTCTACTCTACTCTACTCTACTCTACTCTACTCTACTCTACTCTACTCTCATTCCCCTACCTTCCCCTTCCCTCTCTTCTCCTCTCCTCTGCTCTGCTCTCCTTTCCTCTGCTCTCCTCTCATCTCCTTCCCCTCCCTTCTCATCTCTTCTCCTCTCTTCTCCTGTCCTTCCCCTCTTCTCTTCTCTTCTCTTCTCTTCTCTTCTCTCCTCTGCTCTTCTCTGCTCTCCTTCCCTTCCCTTCCCTTCCCTTCCCTTCCCTTCCCTTCCCTTCCCTTCCCTTCCCTTCCCTTCCCTTCCCTTCCCTTCCCTTCCCTTCCCTTCTCTTCTCTTCTCTTCTCTTCTCTTCTCTTCTCTTCTCCTCTTCTCTCCTCTCCTCTCCTCTCCTCTCCTCTCCTCTCCTTCCCCTCCCTTCTTCTCCCTTCTCCGCTCCGGTCCTTCCCCTCTCCTCTCCTCTTTTCTGCTCTCCTCTCCTCTCCTTCCCCTTCCTTCCCCCTCCTCTCTTCTGTTCTCTTCTGCTCTCCCCTCCGCCCTCGCCTCTTCTTTCCTTCCCTCCCCATTACTTCTCTGTTAAGAAGGTGATATCAGTTTTTAAGACTCACTTATCACCTTGAAGGCTGATTATTATTTCCCCTTCTTCTCCTTTCATATAGCCCTGAAAGGAGAGCCAGAGATGGGACATTTTGACAGTTTAATGGGGAAGAACAACCCTAGCTCTCAAATTATTTATTGATGTATTATGATGTGTGAATACGATCGTGCTACCCCACTATCTCAATTTCTTTTAATGTTATATTCCATCCATAAAAAATTAATTACAAAAAGCTAAAGCCACCAAAAAAAATTAAGACAGCAAAACATTGACTAAAATAGGGAAATGCCCAGAATCTATTTAATTTAGATGTCTGTTGAACTTGTCATAGTCTGAGCTGAGATATTTGGGGGGTTTGAATCTTCTACAACATGAGAGTTCAATGTGGAGATAACTTTTTTGGGGGGGGAAAGATATATGCTATGAAGTATTAATTATGATACATTAGTATCTAACTTTCTCATTATGCAAGACCTTTAGCTTCTTAAACTTCTGCAATAATTTCTAACTGTCTTTTTGCTTCAGAAAATAATTACTTTCATGATTCAACTTTTTTTAAACAAGATATTCAAGAAAAGAGAACAGAATATAAAGCCCTATTCTCTCTCTCTCTTTCTCTTTTTCTTTCGCTTTCCCTTTCTCTCTCCCTTCTCTCTCCCTCCCTCCCCCTCTTTCTCCTTCTCTCCTTCTCTCTCTCTCTCTTTCTCTTTTTCTCTCTCTCCCCCTCTCTCTCCTTCTCTCTTTCTCTCTCTCTCTTTCTCTCTTTCTTTCTCTTCCCCCTCTCTCTCTCCCTCCCCCTCTCTCTCCTTCTCTCCTTCTCTCTCTCTCTCTTTTTCTTTCTATCTCCCTTTCTCTCCCCCCTTTCTCTCTCCCTCTCCCTCTCCCCTCTCTCTCCCTCTCCCTCCCCTCTTCTCTCTCCACCAAATCTAATAGTCTTCAAGTTCTGTCTGTCATTCAGGCTGCTTCTCTGGAGGAAGGAATTAATATCACTTGTGTATCTGAGACATCACCACAGGTGAAATCCAGTAGGTTCTGGCAGGTTCTGGAGAACTGGTAGCAGAATTTTGAGCAGTTCAGAGAACCGGTAGCGGAAATTTTGAGTAGTTTGGAGAACTGGCAAATACCACCTCTGGCTGGCCCCAGAGTGGGGTGGGAATGAAGATTTTGCAACATCCTTCCCCCAGGAGTGGGGAGGTAATGGGGATTTTGCAGTATTCTTCCCCTGCCGCGCCCACCAAGTCACGCCCACCAAGCCACACCATGCCCACCAAACCACGCCCACAGAACCGGTAATAAAAAAAAAATTGGATTTCACCACTGGACATCACATATCCAACATTTTAGAACTGGAAGTAGAATATGTACCGATCTCTCACAGGAGCAACTATTTGCCCTCTTTAGGAAGTTTAGTATTATTAACTTGGTATTTTTATATGGCTCTTCTTGAGTGTCCCTGCCCCTTAACAGTAATGCCTTCACTTTAGATTACATCTTTTTCTTCTCTTCGTCTTAACGGTTTTATTATTGATTTATATTTATTAATCCATTGGATTTTGATTCCACCTGACTCTAAAAAAAACCAATCACCGTAGCCAGTGGTGAAATTCAATTTTGTTTTTACTACTGGTTCTGTGGGTGTGGCTTGGTGGGCATGGTCCTCCCCACTCCTGGGGGAAGGATATTGCAAAATCTCCATTCCCACCCCACTCTGGGGCCGGCCAGAGGTGGTATTTGCCGGTTCTCCGAACTACTCAAAATTTCTGCTACCGGTTCTCCAGAATCTGCTGGATTTCACCCCTGATTGTAGCCCTGCATGATGCATTGTGGTTGTTCTCCTGGATGATGCCAAAGAGAGGCATCTAAATGTCCTGGTGGACTTGGGCAGAGAGTTGAAAACTTCCAAGGTCCCATCTCACCCTATGATTCTGAGATATGCTTTGGTTCTCTTCACACTTTTTCTTTATAGGACCTTTCTTCCTCTCATAATAACCCCACCATCATCCAATATTGACTTATTATGCCACTTGCCAAGTTTAGTTGCTTCATAGTTTTATTCTCTATTACTACTTTCCAAAAAGATCCTCTGAGTTTCCCATAAGCTTCACCAAAATTTAATTTATCGCCTATCTTTCTACCACTATATCTCTCTATATTTCTCTCTATATAGTGTATCATCTCACTCTCTTTCTCCGTCTCTCTCACTCTTTCTAATTGCCTGCCTGCCTCTATCTATCTATCTATCTATCTATCTATCTATCTATCTATCTATCTATCTATCTATCTATCTCTATCTATCTATCTATCTATCTATCTATCTATCTATCTATCTATCATCTCTATCTCTGTCTGTCTGACTATCTAATCTATCTATCTATCTATCTATTTATCTATCTATCATCTCTATCATCTATCTCTCTATCTATCTCTCTATCTCTATCATCTATCTATCTCTCTATCTATCATCTCTCTCTATCATCTCTCTAGCTCTCTATCATCTATCTATCTATCTATCTATCTATCTATCTATCTATCTATCTATCTATCTATCTATCTGTCTGTCTGACTGACTATCTAATTAATCTATCTATCTATCTATCTATCTATCTATCTATCTATCTATCTATCTATCTATCTATCTATCTATCTATCTATCTATCTATCTATCTATCTACCTCTATCTGTCTATCATCTATCTATCTATCTATCCATCCATCTATCTATCATCTATCTGTCTGTCTGACTATCTAATCAATCTATCTATCAATGTATCTATCTATCTATCATCTCTATCATCTCTCTATCTCTCTATCTATCTATCTATCATCTCTATCATCTCTCTATCTCTCTACCTCTCTATCTATCATCTACCTCTCTATCTATCATCTCTCTATCTATCTGTCTGACTATCTAATCAATCTATCTATCTATCTCTATCTATCATCTATCTATCTATCTATCTATCTATCTATCTATCTATCTATCTATCATCTCTCTATCTCTCTATCTATCATCTCTATCATCTTTCTCTCTATCTCTCTCTATCATCTCTCTATCATCTATCTCTCTATCTCTCTATCATCTCTCTATCATCTCTCTATCTATCTGTCTGACTATCTAATCTATCTATCTATCTATCTATCTGTGACTATCTAATCAATCAATCTCTCTATCTATGTATCTATCTATCTATCATCTCTATCATTCTCTATCTCTCTATCTCTCTATCATCTCTTTATCATCTCTCTCTATCATCTATCTATCTATCTATCTATCTATCTATCTCTCTATCTATCATCTATCTCTCTATCTATCATCTTCTATCTATCTATCTGACTGTCTAATCAATCAATCAATCTATCTCTCTATCTATCTATCATCTATCTATCTATCATCTATCTATCTATCTATCTATCTATCTATCTATCTATCATCTCTGTCATCTCTCTCTCTCTCTCGATCATCTCTCGATCATCTATCTATCTATCTATCTATCTATCTATCTATCTATCTATCTATCTATCTATATCTAGCTCTAGCTCTCTCTCTCTCTCTCTCTCTCTCTAGCTCACTCTAGCTCTCTCTTTATCTAGGTCTCTCTCTCCATGATCTCTATCTATCTCAAATTTATTTGATACCCATCTTGCAATTCAGGCAATTCTAAATGACTTGCATCAAGATAAAAGAAGAAACATTCAACAATTATAAATATTTTCTCCCTAAACCTGGCCTTGAACTGGAATTTTTTGTAACTAGTGTCTATGTTATGTTCCAAAACAGAACAAAATCCAAAATATCTTACCCAGGAAGAGTCACAGCAAAACTATTTTATATCCCTGCTATACGATATTAGTAAAACACATGATTTAAATTTTAATTGGAAATTTTACGGAGTTATCAAGTCCGTGAATAACTATGTCTATTTGTCTTTTTATTCAGATTTATCTGCTGTTCCATAACTATTCTCTTGACAACTTATAATAAAATGGAAGGTAAAACCATAAATTGAGAACAACATAAAATATGAATAATTAAACTCACAGCATTTTGAAAATTAAATACATCCAAACTACCACTTAATTAAAGTTGGGAGAAAAAAAAACTTTCTAAAGTATGCTTGTCTCATGCAAGTAGGACCTATGAAGAAGATATTTGAATTCAGATTAAATAATAAATTTGTATCAATGTAAAAATGCTTCTAAAATAATTATCAGTGAGGTACAATGCTGTTAATTGTATTATCTAGCTCCAAAGCATCAGATATAGCTTCAAATGTTATTCAAAATGGGTCCAAATCCAACTTCTCTTGAATTCTGCTGTATTTTGTACACATTCCTTAAATTAGTGGAGCTTAGCTACCTTGATTCAAAACTTGTTGCAGGAAAATGCATTGTTTGGGCTAACTTGATGGTACAAACAGATAAACATAGCGAGACATTTTGTAGTACATACATGGTATAAGAGGTCATGGTCAGAAATTAGATGTTTTGGGTTTAGAACCAACAGTAGGTTTCAGATTATGTTACTACTGGTTTACTCCAGGGGTTGGTTCTAATTATCTTTACTACCGGTTCGCAACAGGGCCCCCCACGCGCGTTTGCTTCGCTCGCGCAGAAGCATTCTAATGACGTCGGGGTCAGTGGGCGGAGCCTCCTGCTGCTTTTACTACTGGTTCTATAGAACTGGTGTGAACCAAGGGCAACCTACCACTGGTTTGTTCCACGTGCACGTGCTCTCTTTGTGTGCGTGCGCGCCCGGTTTGCGCACACGCCTGCCTTCCATGCATGCATCCAGCCTCAAAAACATGCCTAAATAGGATGTCATAGAGCTGAGGTTGGTGTGTGGCTCCACCCACAATTTCTACTACCGGTTCAGGCGAACCGGTCTGGACCAGCTGAATACCACTTCTCTTTAAAATCCAATAAGGATGATTTATTCAGAAGGATGATTAGCATAAGTGCAAATCCAACTAATATATGAAAGATATTGGTGGATTGCACAGTAAAGCTTCAGGCTTATGTCTTACAAATCCAGCTGCTAATGTCTAAGTTTCCTTGCTCTGTAAATCTTACAAGCAGCTCTATTCAGGGAGTGACATTAACACGTAGAGCTCCTTCTCGATAAAGATGATTCTAGGAATGTCTTCTAGGAAGAGTTAAAATATACATATTAAAGCCCTCATTTTCCATCTGTCTGTCCATCCATCCATCTCTCTTTATTTCCCACCAAAGTGAACAAGAGAGTTGCTGGCATGCCATATTCAGAAGGACTCTGGAGAGAAGTGCAGTGGCAGCTGTACAACTCATCTGCATATTCAGCCAGCAATTTTGGCACATGGTTAGAAGGAACTGTTATGCATACCAGCAAATACCCGTGTTGGAAGAGTAAACGATGGTGCATAACAAGGCAAGGGGAATTGACATGATTTAATTCAACAGAAGGGTAGAACTTAAAGGGTAATTGAGGCCTAAGTTTTCCCCCCCCCCCCACACACACACAAAAGTTCATATCGGCCCTATTGTCATATTTTCAGAGGGTGATTTTGAAAATTTGGGGAGGGGAAATGTTTTCGATAGGCACTTTTGGAAAATAAGAGTCAGACTTTTTAATGTTTATAGGTAGCTAGGTAGCGTGATAGCTAGGTAGCTAGGTAGATGATAGATAGATAGATAGATAGATAGATAGATAGATAGATAGATAGATAGATAGATAGATAGATAGACAGACAGACAGACGATAGATAGATAGATAGATAGAGAAATAGATAGAAAGAAATAGATAGATAGATAGATAGATAGATAGATAGATAGATAGATAGACAGACAGATAGATAGATAGATAGACAGACAGACGATAGATAGATAGAAGATAGATAGATAGATAGATAGATAGATAGATAGATAGATAGAGAAATAGATAGAAAGAAATAGATAGATAGATAGATAGAGAAATAGATAGAAAGAAATAGATAGATAGATAGATAGATAGAGAAATAGATAGAAAGAAATAGATAGATAGATAGATAGATAGATAGATAGATAGATAGATAGATAGATAGATAGACAGACAGATAGAGAAATAGATAGATAGATAGATAGATAGATAGATAGATAGATAGATAGAGAAATAGATAGATAGATAGATAGATAGATAGATAGATAGATAGATAGATAGATAGATAGAGAAACAGATAGATAGAGAAATAGATAGATAGATAGATAGATAGATAGATAGATAGATAGATAGACAGACAGACAGACAGACAGACAGACAGACAGACAGACAGACAGACAGACAGATAGACAGATAGACAGATAGATAGACAGACAGATAGATAGGCAGGCAGGCAGGCAGACAGACAGACAGATAGACAGACAGACAGATGGCAGATAGGCAGATAGTGTTCTGACCTAGGTTTCCTTAGAAAGTATACAGCACAATCTTAATCCCGGCAAACCTCTTTTATTCATTTGACTGTGAATTATTGTCATTCCCAGTCTAAAAGGCTTCTCAAACAGTCTTTCAGGGGAGTGTTTACAAACACCCACCTTATCTCCCTTGGAATGCTGCCAGAGAATTAATTGCTACACGCAGGGCAAGCCCAAACTAAGCACAGAGTCAAACAGAACTTTCCCAAAGCTTTTACCAACCAGATGAACTAATTGCTTCCTGCAAAAGCTCACGTCCTGTTCGCTTTTCTTTTATGTCTTATGGAAGGGGCCAATCATCTCCAAGCCTTACTCCCAAGTCGACCCTGTTTTCTTAATTGTTCCTGTCTTCTGGCAGCTCTGCGCATGTGCACACTGGGAACAGGCTGGTGCTGTTTTTCTGTCTCGCTGATGTCAGACTCTGGAGACTCCAGAGAAAAGCAAAGAACCACCAGATGGCCTTGGTCCCCTCTCTGCCTCTGACTCAGAGCCCCCGTCTGAGCCTTCCCCAGACTCCAGGACTGGCCCACATTCCTCCCCAACCTCCCCACTGTCCAAAACTGCTGCCAGCTCTGTTGCCACAACAGATAGGCAGATAGGCAGATAGGCAAATAGGCAGATAGATAGGCAGATAGATAGGCAGATAGGCAGATTAGATAGAGACATAGAAATTGTGATTGCTTGGATTTCTTCATTTCTTTTCTTCTTCTTTTTTTTTTATTTGATTTATATGCCGCCCTTCTCCGAAGACTCAGGGCGGCTTACAATGCGTTAAGCAATAGCCTTCATCCTTTTGTATATTTTATACAAAGTCAGCTTATTGCCCCCACAAACTGGGTCCTCATTTCACCTACCTTAGAAAGGATGGAAGGCTGAGTCAACCTTGAGCCTTGGCGAGATTCGAACCCTGCAGTAATTGCAGGCAGCTGGTCTTAATAAGCTTAATAACAGGGTGCCTTAAACCCCTGTACTACCAAGGCTCTTTCTTCCCTGCTGTATTATAGAACTGGTACTTTATCTTACAATATCTCTTCTA
>NC_142070.1:76145000-76222500 GCF_059756535.1 Pantherophis guttatus | reverse complement strand
TTTCTAGCTCATCTCAATCACGTGGCACAGCTGATTCCACCCCCACTTTCACTGTTCTACTTATCGTTGCTGACTTCTTGCCAACAGTGGCAAGAAAAGTGGCAAAAATGGGGCAAAATTCACTTAGCCATTGTCTCACTTAGCAACAGAAATTTTGGCATCACTTGTAGTCGTAAATTGAGGACTGCCAGTAGCTGAGGTTGAGAAACATTGATCTTGACTCCAACTTCAACTTCAATGCAAACTTTTATTCCTGGAATGTACGTGAAAAGAGAGATGTGTTGGAAAGAAGAACAATTTAGGACCATACAGTCCTTGAATTACAACGACAATTGAGCCCAATTTTTTTTTTCTTAGTGATACATTTGTTAAGTGAATTTTGCCCAGAGTAGAAAACTAAATCTGAAAGACCTTTCTTTTTCTTTCTTTCTTTCTTTCTTTCTTTCTTTCTTTCTTTCTTTCTTTCTTTCTTTCTTTCTTTCTTTCTTTCTTTCCTGCCTTCCTTCCTTCCTTCCTTTCCTTCCTTCCTTCCTTCTTCCCTTCCTTCCTTTCTTTCTCTTTCTTTCTTTTTCCCTTTCTTTTCTTTTTCTTTCTTTCTTTCTCTTCCTCCTTCCTTCCTTCTTTTTTCTTTTTTTCTCTCTCTCTCTTTCTCATTCTCTTTCTCTTTTTCTTTCTTTCTTTCTTTCTTTCCTTCCTTCCTTCCTTCCTTCTTCCCTTCCTTCCTTCCTTCCTTTCTCTTTCTTTCTTTCTCCCTCTTTCTTTCTTTTTCTTTCTTTCTCTCCCTCCCTCCTTCCTTCTTTTTTCTTTCTTTTTTCTCTCTCTCTCTTTCTCATTCTCTTTCTCTCTCTCTCTCTCTTTCTTTCCTTCCTTCCTTCCTTCTTCCCTTCCTTCCTTCCTTCCTTTCTCTTTTTTGTCTTTCTTTTTCCCTCTTTCTTTCTTTTTCTTTCTTTCTCTTCCTCCTTCCTCCTTCCTTCCTTCTTTTTTCTTTCTTTTTTTCTTTCTCTCTCTCTTTCTCATTCTCTTTCTCTCTTTTTTTCTTTCTTTCTTTCTCTTTCTCTTTCTTCCTTTCTCTTTCTTTCTCTCTCTTTCCAGATCCTGAAGATGAAACTCAAATACTTTGGCCACCTAATGAGAAGGAAGGACTCCCTGGAGAAGAGCCTAATGCTGGGAATGATTGAGGGCAAAAGAAGAAGAGGACCACAGAGAATGAGATGGCTGGATGGAGTCACTGAAGCAGTCGGCATGAGCTTAAATGGACTCCAGGGAATGGCAGAGGAGAGGAAGGCCTGGAGGAACATTGTCCATGGAGTCGTAATGGGTCGGACATGACTTTGCAGCTAACAACAAGAAGTGATTCTAGGTTGATTCCTCTTTTCACCCCTACAGATAAGGACTGTTTGGTATTTGGTAATATGGATTCAATTTAAAAAAAAATGATTGGTTTGGAGTGGATTTGCATTATATGACTATAATTTGGGCCAAGATTTTCTTTTTTTTTTAAAGGTTAATATGTAGCTAAAGTAAGCATGACCTGCCAAAGACTCTCTCTGCTTTTGCGTTTTGTTTTACGTCTGGAGTTTAACATTTAAACTGTTGGGTTTTTTTTCCCCCATGTGCCCTTGGTCTAATGGTAGCTGTATTCATGTGCTATTAACCACTGCAACTCCTTTATTAGAAAAAAATTCTGCTTGACAGTTCCCTGCTGCCAGCTGTGATAACGCAAGCCTACAATGCAGGGTAGCTGCCTAAGCAATTTTTTGGGTTCAGGGAAATGTTTTGTCCCCGATACGTAAATGAAATAAATAATTCGTACAGATTGTGAAATTGAATTAGAACCTGAGATTTTCCTATTGGGCATGATCAAAAAGAACATCCGAAATGACATAAAATACCTAATACTTCATATAATCACGGTGGCAAGATTAGCACTAGCACAATTCTGGAAAAGCGACCGATTCCCAACGGACCAGGAATTAATACAAAAAATATATACATGCGCAGAGATGGACAGACTAACTTTAGAGTTACAGGATAAGGAGGACTCTAAATATTATGAAACATGGAATAGATGGTACCAATGGATAAACCAGAGGAAAGGAAATGGGTAGAGATGAAATTTAGAAGAAATTAATATAACAAAAAACAGCACTGTCAGAGGTATAGAACATGGAATATTTTATTGTATGTTTGTATATATGTACATATAATACATATAATATATTTATATAGAATAATGGAAATTAGTTAATAGGTGACGTTTATGTACTGTATATGTAAATTTGTTTCTCAATTGTGAGAAACTTGTATGTTTTTAAATGTTTTTTCTTTTAAACAATAAAGTTTAATTAAAAAAAAAGAAATAAATAATTCGCATGAAATGATCCATAACATATTACATGGCAATTAAAAAAAAAAGGGGGGAAATGCAGATCAGGAAATTTCTTTTTACGCTCTTCATGGATTTGGTTTCCCCCAGCTTTGGCAATACATATCGTTTTCTACCCAAGTTTGGAAACACAAGGAGGAAATATTCATTCTATTAATTGGCTCAGCTATTTTGATTCAGAACATTAAAGCTTTTTTCTTTTCTTTTAATCAACATGCAGGCTTCAGGACCTAAATTTACAATCATATGGAGCCGAGGTAAACTTCACATACTGTAACAACCTGTTGGCCCAGCACCGGAAATGTGAGCACGCATGCATGCTTGCGGCGTGGTGCACACAACAACTCACTCGCATGCACCATCCGCACATGCGTGCGATGTCAAACAACATGGCAATTCGCTCACGCGTGTCATCCGCACATGTGTGTGGTGTCAAAAACACAGTGATATAGGACGGGATTGCACCTGGGAGGGTGGGCGGGCCCACCTGCAGGTTGCCGCTACCAGTTCGTTTGAACCGGTACGAACCGGCTGAATCCCACCACTGATATAGATATTATTTTTTTTCTCCTGTGCTTTACATCTCGTTTCTCGTAGTTCTTCAGAGTGCAGACAAAGGTTGATGTGGCAGAAGAGAATAAACAAGACTGTTACATGGGACAGTCAATTAATTGCATCTACCCTGGTCAAGCAGAAATGCCTTTCTTTTTTTAGTTCAATGAAGGTCTTAAATATCCTGCTATCTCTTAATCAAGGTCAGCAGTCTACTTACATTTTTGCAGTCTATTCAAAATTCTCAATGCAATTTATTCATACTTCATCCTTAGATTAAAGGAAAAGTGTTTAACCTATAAGAGGCAAATGCCTTCCTGTCTAAACAATGCAATTGTACATACTCAGAAACTCATATTCATACTCAGAAACGAAACGGGGAGCTGTCTACTTACAACCATTCATTTGGTGATGGTTTGAATCCCAAATGATTCAAACCATCATTTGGGGGGGGAGAAAACATGGCTTATAACTGGTTTTCATCCTTACAAGTCTCAAAGGCGCTTTTTCAAGAGGCAACTGGACTTTTTGGTTTTTCTTTGAAGACGTTTCGCTCCTCATCCAAGAAGCTTCTTCAGCTATTTTGTTTATCTTTGACAGATTTAAAGCAGAACCTTTTTCTGGTTCTGGTTTGACAGGAGGATTTTGTGAAATCCACCGTGGCTGACAGGAAAAAAAAAGAACCCTATCAAAATCAACTATACATATGTGTTTTCATGGTTTTGAAAAGGGAGGGCAGGAAGGCCGAGGAAACTAAACCTATTTGTATGCTTAAGTTGACTAACAAACTTAATGAAACAGTATCATTGTAATAGTATGCATTATTTATATTGAGCTCACACAGCCATTTATGGTGGAAGTGTTCACACATAGTGCATCAACCCGGGGTGCTATTCAGCAGGTTCTGACAGGTTCTGACGAACCGGTAGCAGAAATTTTGAGTAGTTCAGAGAACTGGCAAATACCACCTCTGGCTGGCCCCAGAGTGGGGTGGAAATGGAAATTTTGCAATATCCTTTCCCCCAGGAACAGGGAGGGAAATGGGGATTTTGCAGTATCCCTCCCCTGGAGTGGGTTGGGAATGGAGATTTTGCAGTATCCTTCCCCTGCCACCCCCACCAAGCCACACCACACCCACCAAGCCATGCCCACAGGACCGGTAGTAAAAAAAATTTGAATTCCACCACTGGCATCAACCCAGTTATCCGTTCAGTTAAGATAACCTTCTCCACCAAACAGCGCATATTTATGCCAAAGGAGCAGACGTTTTGATCGCCTTTGTTTCTTTCTCCTTCTAAATAATCCATAATTTTCCTGCAGAGGGAACAGATTCATGTAAAGCACTTTCTTTCTTCTTGAGTGAACTAGGAATTGTAAACCCCCTTGGTGAGCAATCAGGCTTGTTTAGCTCTTTCAGCAGTTCTACCATCAAGCAGAAGGACTTCTCCATCGCATTTTTTGGTCTACTTGTTTTAGTGCTTTGACTCCTACCCAGCCAAGCTCCCCACCAGCAAATGGCAGGAACACACATCCCCATCCTCCCCAAAAAAGAGAGTCCTGTGGTCATTAGTTCCATATCTTTTGTTGCCCATAAGGTCTTTATAAATGGATACCATTGAACCATTTACTCCTTTCTGGCATCCAGGAGTGGCTATTAACTATGTTATCATCCTCCAGTGCTTCTTTATACAAAGACTTGCTTCAATACTTTCTTGTTCTTTTCTTAACTTTGTTGGTGGCATTGAATTAAATACAAGTGTCAGTAGATACATATAGAATGTATGATCAGATGAATCAATGAATCATGAATGAATGAACGAACGAACGAATGAATCAATCAATCAATGAATGACTGAATGACTCAATGAATCAATCAATGATTCTACAGAGGAATGATTGAGTCTGTCATCTGCACCTCTATAACTGTCTGGTTTGGCTCTGCAACCCAACAAGACAGACACAGACTTCAGAGGATAATTAGAACTGCAGAAAAAAACCAATTTATTTTATTTATTTTATTCAATTTATATACCGCCCTATTCCCGAAGGACTCAGGGCGGTGAACAGGCACAAGATAAAAATACATCATACAAAAATTAAAAAACCAATTAAAAGTACATTAAATAATTTTGGCCCAAAAAACGAATTTAAAAACACCCAATTTATATAAAACTAAAAGCAAATTAAAAGGGAGAGTCAAGCCAGTCCAGCCTGCTGGAATAAAAATGTTTTGAGGGCGCGGCGGAAAGTGCGTAAATCTGGGATCCTCCGTATCTCCGGGGGGAGCTCATTCCAGATGGCAGGCGCCCCCACAGAGAAGGCTCTCCCCCTGGGAGCCAAACAGTCGACACTGTTTGGCTGACAGCATCCTGAGGAACCCTGTATTTCGCTGTTCCCTCAAGACCCTGCTGTTCCACCAGGCCGGGCTATCAAAGTAAATGATTTCAAATTGGGTGTTTTAAATTTTTGGGTTTTAATTCAGGCCGAAATTATTTAATAATTTTAATTATTTTTAATTGATATCCACATATTTTTGTGTTTTAATAGGCTGTACACCGCCCTGAGTCCTTCGGAAGAAGGGTGGTATAGAAATAAAATTATTATTGGTTAATCTTTAGTGAGATTCACAGCCTTTGAGGCTGGTTAATAGCTCAGCAGCTCGAGTCCTAACCAAGGACCTAGGAACTGTTAAGGTATCGTCGGAGGATGTAAGCTGTTCTGAGTAAGGTGGTTTTTTGTAGAGTCAGAATGTTCAAGTCTGACAAATTTAGAATTTCTAAATAGTGGGGTAGCCCTTTGGGTATTGCTCCAAGGGCTCCAATTACAATTGGGACAACACACGATTTCTTTTTCCACAGTTGCTCAACTTCAATTTGCAAGTCCTGGTACTTTGTGATTTTTTCTTGCTGCTTATCTTCAATCCGTGCATCACCAGGTATTGCAATGTCAATGAACCATACTTTTTTCTTTTCAACTATTGTTATGTCAGGTGTGTTGTGGACCAAGTGCCTGTCAGTCGTCTTCTTCTTCTTCTTCTTCTTCTTCTTCTTCTTCTTCTTCTTCTTCTTCTTCTTCTTCTTCTTCTTCTTCTTCTTCTTCTTCTTCTTCTTCTTCTCCTCCTCCTCCTCCTCCTCCTCCTCCTCCTCCTCCTCCTCATTCTTCTTCTTCTTCTTCTTCTTCTTCTTCTTCTTCTTCTTCTTCTTCTTCTTCTTCTTCTTCTTCTTCTTCTTCTTATTCTTATTCTTATTCTTATTCTTATTCTTATTCTTATTATTATTATTATTATTATTATTATTATTATTATTATTATTATTATTATTATTATTATTATTATTAATCAATGAATCAATGTCCCAAATGTGCTTTTGTGTTCTGACCTGGATGATAAAGAATCTCCATAGAATGAAGCAATGAATGATGGTTTGAATGAATGATAGCGGGGCAAAGTTTTAGAGAAGATGGAATCCTTCTTCTCTTTCTCCCAAACAGATGTTCTAGATAGTGTTCTATAGGGCTACTCATCTAAGCTGTTTGCTATTTGGCACCACTGGCAAATGGCAAGAGTCCTACAGATTTTTTTTGAGCGGGCATCTGGCCATTCTTCCAGATGGTCACCGAGGCAGAATGCCCAAGGTTCTCATTTTCTTTGTCAGCCGAAATTCAAATCTGACCAAAAATGAGATAGTGATTTCTCTTCAGCTCCTGAAGTGGTGGCTAAATTATCGGTGTGCATCCATCTTCGGATGAATTGCTAATCCATCTTTGTGCTGGATTTTGCTGTGCAAATTGCAAAGAGGAAAAGAAAGCCTCTATTTTGCATATGCACATGAAGCCAATATGTTTGCCCTTTAGCACAAGGAAGACTGTTGCCCGCGGGAAGCTTCGCTCACCTGCCTTTTCATTTTCAATTTTTATTTTTCCAACAGTATCTTTCCGTTCCAATACCTGACTCAAGATGTTGCTGAAATATAACTTGAGCCACAAGTTTCATTTCATTTCATTTCATTTCATTTTATTAGATTTCTATACCGCCCTACTCCCGAAGGACTCAGGGCGGTGCACAGCCAAACAATAAAAACACATACAATACAAAATTTAAAAAATAGAATAAAATCAAATTAAATAATTTTGGCCTCGACAAATTTAAAACCTCAAACTTTTAAAACCAATTTAAAATTGAATATATAAAATACTAAAAGATATTTAAAATTTTAAAAATCTTTTATAAAAGAGGGGGAAAATTAGGCCAGGCCGGCCTGGTGAAATAGTAAGGTCTTTAATGCGCGGCGGAAGGTGCGCAGATCCGGGATCCTCCGTATCTCTGGGGGGAGCTCGTTCCAGATAGTAGGTGCCCCCACAGAGAAGGCTCTCCCCCTGGGGGCTGCCAGTCAGCATTGTTTGGCTGACGGCACCCGGAGGAGCCCCTCTCTATGGGAGCGTACCAGCCGGTGGGAGGCTATTGGTGGTAGTAGGCGGTCCCGCAAGTACCCGGGTCCTAAGCCATGGAGCGCTTTAAAGGTGGTAACCAGAACCTTGAAGTGCACCCGGAAGACCACCGGGAGCCAGTGCAGCACGCGCAGGAGGGGTGTTACATGGGAACGCCATTTCGCTCCCATCACCACCCGCGCGGCCGCACTCTGCGCCAGTTGGAGCCTCCGGGTGCTCCTCAAGGGGAGCCCCATGTAGAGAGTGTTGCAATAGTCCAGGCGGGAGGTGACAAGGGCATGAGTGACCGTGCATAACGAGTCCCGATCCAGAAAGGGACGCAACTGGCGAATCAGGCGAACCTGATGAAAAATCCTCCCGGTCACGGCCGTCAAGTTGTTGTTGTTGTTGTTGGTTTTTTTGGTGTTAGATTTATGATAGCTCCCAAAATGGAATTTTTTAAAAAAAATCACATAGATTCTCTCAGTGGGGCAGAGTTTCAAGCTGGGTTCATTATTTCTGCACATACAGGAATAATGAAAGGAATTCAAACCACTGCCTCTTGTCACTCTGCACATGTGTAGGCAACCAGCAAGTACAAGAGAATTCCAAGCCATTCTAAAGTTTGCTGATTTATTTTATTTTATTTTTATTTGTTTTAATTTGTATACCGCCCTTCTCCAGCAGGACTCAGGGCAGTGAACAGCCAGAATAAAAACAGAACATACAAAATTTAAAAACAGTTTAAAAAATAATTAAATATTTTTGGCCACAATTTAAAACAACCCAATTAAAATCAATTCAATTTAACTGAGACAGTGGGATCAAGCCAGCCCGGCTAGGTGAAATAAATAAGTTTTCAGGGCCCGACGAAAAGTCCGGAGGTCTGGTATTGTGCGTATCACTGGGGGGAAGGTTGTTCCAGAGGGCGGGCGCCGCCACAGAGAAGGCTCTCCCCCTGGGGGTCGCCAGCCGACATTGTCTTGCGGACGGCACCCTGAAGAGGCCCTCTCTGTGCGAGCGTACTGGCCGGTGAGAGGCTATTGGTGGCAGAAGGCAGTCTCATAGATACCCTGGCCCTAAGCCATGGAGCACTTTAAAGGTGGTCACCAACACCTTGAAGCGCACCCAGAAGACCACTGGGAGCCAGTGCAGCTCACGCAGGAGAGGTGTCACATGGGGGCACCCCATCGCTCCCATAATCCCCCGCGCGGCTGCATTCTGGACCAGCTGGAGCCTCCGGGTGCACCCCAGGGGGAGCCCCATGTAGGGAGCATTGCAGTAGTCCAGGTGGGAGGTGACGAGCGCCTGAGTGACCGTGCGTAGGGAGTCCTGATCCAGAAAGGGACACAACTGGTGTATCAGGCGAACCTGATAAAAAGCCCCCCTGGCCATGGCCGTCATATGCTCTTCTAAAGACAACAGATAAAATAGGACTTGAATCATAATGTTAAATATAGGGTAGGATGGGATGGAATTGGATGGAATGGCCTGGCCTAACTTCCCTTTTAATTGCAACTTTTAAAATTGGTTTTAAAACATTAGGGGTGTTTTAAATTGTTTTGGGCCAAATTATTTAATGGGTTTTTATATTGTCTTTTAAATTTTTGTAGTTCGTGTGTTTTATCTTTCTGGCTGCTCACCGCCCTGAGTCCTTCGGGAGTAGGGCGGTATATAAATCTAATAAAATGAAAAATGGAATGAAAAAAATGGAATGGAATGGAATGATGGAATGTAGGATAGGATAGGATAGGATAGGCTAGGCTAGGATAGGATAGGATAGGATAGGATAGGATAGGATAGGATAGGATAGGATAGGATAGGATAGGATAGGATAGGACAGGACAGGACAGGACAGGACAGGACAGGACAGGACAGGACAGGAAAGGACAGGAAATGGGATGGGATGGGATGGGATAGAAAATAGAAGAGAATTCAATAGAATAGAATTAAAATAGACTAGACTAGACTAGACTAGACTAGACTAGACTAGAATAGAATAGAATAGACTAGACTAGACTAGACTAGAATAGAATAGAATAGAATAGAATAGAATAGAATAGAATAGGGAATATAGAGTAGAGTAGAGTAGAGTAGAGTAGAGTAGAGTAGAATAGAATAGAATAGAATAGAATAGAATAGAATAGAATAGAATAGAATAGAATAGAATAGAATAGAATAGAATAGAATAGAATAGAATAGAATTCTTTATTGGCCAAGTGTGATAGGGCACACAAGGAATTTGTCTCCAGTGCAAAAGCTCTCAGTGTACGTAAAAGCTATAAGTGATAAATCATGATCATATCATCATGAAATACATTCATTATAAATCATAGGATACAGCACTTAGTGACAGTTATAGGATACTAAATAAGCAATCAGTGGAATTATAGCAGGAGAAGGTAATGGGGAAAGAAGCTACCAGTGGGTGGGAATTACTAAAGAACATATTTTAAAATTGCTTGAAAATTGTGGCGCTGGAGAAGACCCTTGAGCATCTCTTAAACTTCAAGGAGATCAAATGAGTCAATCCCAAATGAAACCAATCCTCACTGTTCTTGGGAAGCTCAAATTTGAAAGAGCCTTGGTAGTACAGTGGTTTAAAGCACCCTGTTATTAACACAGCTGCCTGCAATTACTGCAGGTTCGAATCTTACCAGGCTCAAGGTTGACTCAGCCTTCCATCCTTTCTAAGGTAGGTTAAATGAGGACCCAGTTTGTGGAGGCAATAAGCTGACTTTGTATAAATATACAAAAGAATGAAGGCTATTGCTTAACGCATTGTAAGCCGCCCTGAGTCTCCGGAGAAGGGCGGCATATAAATCAAATTTAAAAAAAAAATACTTTGGCCACTTAATGATAAGCGAGATTCATTGGAGAACATCCAAGGTTGGCAAAGAGGGAAGCAGAAGGGGAAGGGAATGGCAGGAGGTGAGGACGTGAATTTGGGCAAATTCTGGGAAACAGTGGAGGACAGGGGTGAGTGGCACGCTATGGTCCATGAAGTTGTGAAGAGATGGACATGACTGAAGAGCAATAACAATTTTTTTTTTAAAAAAAAGCACCGTCGGAAACAATTCCAAAGATGGGGTAAAAAAACGAAAGACCATTTGAAATAATTCAATAGAAGCGTAGGAAGATCCAAATGCAAATGGAAAGAGCTTGGTCACAAAGGAAAACGTTGCAATTATTTATGTAGAGGCTACAAAGCCGTATCTCTGTAATGCTTAAATTTGGGTTCCTAAACTAAACAAATGCTTGGATTTGGTCAGAATAGCTTTTCAGAGTTCCACGCTCTTGAGAAAATGGTGCCATAAAGCGGGATGAAGATCTTTTGAGTGTTGAGTGTTAAATAAATCATTTTGGCCTCCCTTATTATTTCTTTTCATTATGTAAATTTGCTGGGTTTTGTTTTCATTGGTTGTTTTTGTTTTGTTTTTCTTGTTCAGCTCTGATCTCACTCAGTTTCCAGAAGTTCAAATCTAACGACAGAGAAATTCACGTCTAACCAGGCTCAAGGTTGACTCAGCCTTCCATCCTTCCAAGGTGGGTAAAATGAGAACCCAGATTGTTGGGGGCAATATGATGGAATACTGCATTCAGTTTTGGTTGCCACAATGTAAAAAAAAAGATGACGAGACTCTAGAAAGAGTGCAGAGAAGAGCAACAAAAGTGATTAGGGGACTGGAAGCTAAAACACATGAAGAACGGTTGCAGGAACTGGGTATGTCTAGTTTAATGAAAAGAAGGACTAGGGGTGACATGATAGCAGTGTTCCAATATCTCAGGGGTTGCCACAAAGAAGAGGGAGTCAAACTATTCTCCAAAGCACCTGAGGGCAGGACAAGAAGCAATGGGTGGAAACTAATCAAGGAGAAAAGCAACTTGGAACTAAGGAGAAATTTCCTGACAGTGATAACAATTGATCAGTGGGACAACTTGTCTCCAGAAGTTGTGAATGCTCCAACAATGGAAGTTTTTAAGAAGATGTTGGATAACCATTTGTCTGAAGTGGTGCCTAGGCAGGAGGTTGGACTAGAAGACCTCCAAGGTCCCTTCCAACTCTGTTATTCTATTCTAGTCTAGTCTAGTCTAGTCTAGTCTAGTCTAGTCTAGTCTAGTCTAGTCTAGTCTAGTCTAGTCTAATTCTAGTCTAGTCTAGTCTAGTCTAGTCTAGTCTAGTCTAGTCTAATTCTAGTCTAGTCTAGTCTAGTCTAGTCTAGTCTAGTCTAGTCTAGTCTAGTCTAGTCTAGTCTAGTCTAATTCTATTCTAGTCTAGTCTAGTCTAGTCTAGTCTAGTCTAATTCTATTCTAGTCTAGTCTAGTCTAGTCTAATTCTATTCTATTCTATTCTAGTCTAGTCTAGTCTAGTCTAGTCTAGTCTAGTCTAGTCTAATTCTATTCTATTCTATTCTATTCTATTTTCTAAGGCGCTTAAAGAGGGCTGTAAAAGCACTATGAAGAGGTATATAAATCCAAGTGCTATTGCTATTGCTATTATACTCTTTCAAAAACTTATTTCACCAAAATGTAATTTAAGGTAAATCTGGAGGTTCTTCTCGGTGTAAAGCCTCTGAGACCAAGGGGACCTAGAAGTTTTTCCTAGTACCAATTATAATTTATCAGAGTTTTATCTCTAGGAGAGACCTTGGGTACAAACCTCCTCCTCCTTATGCTGCTCCCTTTCCGTTTGCAATTGATCTCCGCAGGACTTAGAAGCGAGGGCAACTTTGCTTCTCGACACTCAAGTGAGCGATCTATCTATCCGTGGTTATTGTTGTTTAACTAAGGAACCATACTCGAAGGGAGGCGGCCTTCACAAAGCCCAGACCAATATCCTGTTCAGGTTTCAAGGACGTTTCCTTGCTCAGGTGCATTCATCTTGATATGTACAGTTTTTTTGAATCCGTTTCAGCCCAATCTGTCAAGAGGCAGGGAATGCTCAGGGACAATAACAAGGTTTTTGCTCTGTGGGTGTTTCATAAGAACATGACCGTCTTCTGGTTCCCCCGGGGAGCAATGAGAAGCTGTTATCAAGGACTTCACTGAATCTCTTGGAGATCACCAGACAGAAAAGGACTGCCTCTTTTTTCAACCCTTCCGTGGCTTAATATCCTTGCTTGGACTTTGGAGGGGAATATATATATATATATATTGTGAAGATGCAGACTAATTCCTCTGAGCATGAGATGCACTGAAGTGAAAAGAAGAAAAAGAAAAAAAAAACTCATTTTCATTTCAGTGTTCCAGAGAAGAAATCCCTTTGTATAAAAGAATGTACAGTACAATGACCTTCTGCTAGTAAAGGGATTTTGAAGAAGTGTTCTGTCAGACACACACACACACACACACACACACACACACACACACACAAACACACGGACTTTGGGTACAAGGTCCTCTTTGGATCTACCATTTACCACAGAGAGAGAGCCAGAGCCAGCAAGGATCCTGCTGCCCATTGGGAGACTAAGGAGACTAAGATAGATCTATTTTGGACTTATTAGTCCTCATCAGTTAGCCACACGCTCATCCCATGTATCCTCCCTGTAAAGGTACAGTATTTCTTTTCTTTTCTTTTCTTAGGTCTTTATGTGTATTTCTCTTTAGCCAGGTTCTTCCTACGTAAACCAAGATTTTTATGCAGCCCTACTTCAGTGAAATCACAATCCACTAGTTTCTAGGCTTTTTTCAGGCAGCCAGCAAGCACCCTTCTGCCCATTGGGAGACTAAGGAGACTAAGATAGATCTATTTTGGACTTATTAGTCCTCATCAGTTAGTCACACCCTCATCCCATGAATCCTCCCTGTAAAGGTACAGTATTTGTTTTCTCTTCTTTTCGTAGGCCTTTATGTGTATTTCTCTTTAGCCAGGTTCTTCCTATGTAAACCAAGATTTTTATGCAGCCCTAGTTCAGAGAAATCCCAACCACTAGTTTCTAGGCTTGATAAAATTGTCCATTCTTCAATGGCCAGAGTAACGGAAACAACTATTATTATTAGCAAACATCTTCTTGGGGTGACCAAGCTCAGCGTGGATCTCCTGTATGAAAGAGCACCCCATTGAACCAATACTCCCAGTTCTCACTGGAAGCCTTAAGCTGACTATTATAAAGATGGCATACCGAAGCTGCCTTCTGAAACTATGTTTACAGAGCTGATGTCAAACAGGAAGAGGACAGCTACAAAATCTCCATTTGTCACGCAAAGTTATTCACTTATATTGTCTGCAGAACATTGCCATTCCCTCCAAAAGGTTGACTTCGAATTTCCCTCAATAATGGCAGCATCACCTACCTGGTAATCTGCCCCAACGAGAAGGTGGCCCTGTGCATGCTTGATTTATGTCACCAGAGAAGATCACCTGCAATTGACTCATGTAAGCGGGGAGGATCTTCAAAGAAGGGCCTGGTGGCTCAGCAGACTGATAGCATTGTGATTAACACCAGCTGTCTGCAATTACTGTAAGTTCGAATCTCACCAGGCTCAAGGTTGACTCAGCCTTCCATCCTTTCTAAGGTAGGTAAATTGAGGAACCAGTTTGTGGGGGCAATAAGCTGACTTTGTTTAAATATACAAAAGTATGAAGGCTATTGCTTAATGCATTGTAAGCCGCCCTGAGTCTCCGGAGAAGGGCGGCATATAAATCAAATTAAAAAAAAAACAACAAAAAACCAAGAGGACAAAAACTACTGCCAAAAAGGACCAACCCTTTCCCTCAAAAGCTGCAGGCTGCCTCAAGTTTGTTTGCCTCAGACTTGTTTCATTATACGTTAAGATTTTATTATTTATTTATTTGATTATTCATATTTCTATGCCGCCCACTCTCCGAGGACTCTGGGCGGCTTACACCAAAGACAGTATACTAAATAGCATACTGCCCCCAACAATCTGGGTCCTCATTTTACTCACCTCGGAAGGATGGAAGGCTGAGTCAACCTTGAGCCGGTGAGATTTGAACTGCTGATCTGCTGAACTGGCAGTCAGCTGAAGTAACTGCAGTACTGCACTCTAACCACTGCGCCACCTCAGCTCTAGTAGATCATGCAATATTGACCGTTGAGAGAATTGGAGAAGACCAACCTCCTTCAAAACAATAATGCTGGAGGCCTCTCACCAAAACCTATCCAAGGATTTATTATTATTATTAAATAATAATATTATTATTTTGGTCTTTCGTATTTTGGGAGGAAAAAAGACAGAAATGCGACGTCCAGTTGGGTACTGAAATCAGTATCAAGCCAGAAGCCACCAGATCCATTAATTCTGAAGATGAGGGAGATGAAATCTTAAAAGTAGCACCTTCTCTTATTGCGCAGCTCCCATTTATACATGGGCGCTGAAAATATACTTTGAAAAACATCAGAAGGGGTATCTGTATTTAAGACAGTTGTCTTCCAAAGCAGTGCCTGAAGAAAAGCAAACAATTATTCTCTTCGCTCTTCTCTCTTCAAGCCCTGTCTGGTTACTCGGTCTTTTATTTGAGATTTTCGCTACAAGAGAAATAAAAATAATTATTTTTATCCTAAAAATAAATAAATAAACTCCAGATAGGAGCCTTTCTTAGCTTTCTTGGCTGTTAATAATTGTTACACTTTATCATTTGATCCCATGAAAGAACAATCACATTAGAAGTAAAAAAATAAGCTATTCTGTTTCTCTAGCATGCAGAGATCCTTCTGTACTTATTTCTTAGAGCAAAATATACTTTTTTATGGAAGTTGGGAGGGGGAAGCCAGTAAGTGCCACTTCTAAGCAGATTCCATGCTTGTCGTGAACCTTGTTATCTTGCTGCTTGTGGGATCTCAGAAATGGAATAGCAGGATATTGGGGTTATTCTGTGGTCAGAGAAGACACTGATGGATCTTTGTCAATCGGTGAGGAACGTATCAGTTATTTCTATTTGTTGTTGTATATTTACGAAAACAAAAAATTGAATTGGTTTTCATTCGAGGCGGCAGTATTGCAGGCTAACTCTGCCCACGGTCTGGAGTTCAATCCTGATGGGGCTTAAGCAGGGGTGGGCTTCAAAAATTTTAGCAAGGGGTTCTCTGCCCAGTTGATGGGTGGGCATAGCCATGGTGGGCGTGACCAAGTCAGCCTCCTGCACCATGTGTGTGTGGGGGTGTTTTCCCTCCCCGGGCTCTGGACGCTTTTCTTGAGCCTCTGGGAGGGCAAAAACGGCCTCCCCAGGCTCTGGAGGCCCTCTGGAGCCGGCCTTCCCAAACTTCCGGTAGGCCCATTTTTCACCTTCTCCGAGCCTCCACACGCACCCTGCACTTATCTGCATCCAAAATGGGCCATGTGGGGACTCCTGGGAGGGATGGGGTGGGTGGGGCCAGCCAGGAATGGGAATTGAGGGTTCTCCGAACTGCACAGAATCTTAGTTAGAGGTTCTCCCGAACTCCTGTGAACCCCCAACGGTCCACCCCTGGGCTTATTAATTTTGACTTAGCTTTTCATCCTTCTGAGGTCAGTAAAATGAGGATCCAGATTGTTGGAGGCAATATGCTGACTCTGTAAACTGCTTAAAAAGAGCTGTAAAGCAGTATATGTCTAAGGGCTATGGCTACTTAGGCTAACTGGCCAAATCCCAGTGCTCTTTCCAACAACCAGGTTTAAAAGAAAGTTAGAGTTGAAAATAGCCACTATATGCCATTCTAACCACTTAGGCCTCCTTTGAAAAGATAGAACCAGAAAGTCCCCAAATAGTAAATCCCATTTTATTCAAAGGGAGTATAAACCCACCTGGGTTTATACTCCCTTTGAATAAAAGGTTATTATTCTAATTCCTAGATCTTCAAACCACCAATCCACAGCATTTTCAATTTTTTGGTCCATATCCAACTAATTACTGCCTCAAAGCACCTAGCCAACATCTACTTAGCTTGACCTCATTCTGAGGAGAATGTGCGAATCATTAGCATATAGATGGCAGCTCATCCAATGGCTTTCATAATGACTAAGGATAAGCACCTTTTCAAGAAGAAACACATTAGACACTTGAAAGTGTGTAGTAAGAAGTTGCCAGATTGCTCTCTGGGAATCCTTAATTCTTGCCCTATTACTTCCGATTATGAGATCGCTCCAAGAGGATTACCTGGTTAATGATATCAAAGGCTAATCAAAGGAAGTTGGTCTACTGGGATTCACTGGCAATTCACTGCCAAGATGAAGTCTGACTCCAGACTGAAATAAGTCTATTTGACAATTCCTTCCTTCCTTCCTTCCTTCCTTCCTTCCTTCCTTCCTTCCTTCCTTCCTTCCTTCCTTCCTTCCTTCCTTCCTTCTTCCTTCTCCTTCCTTCCTTCCTTCCTTCCTTCCTTCCTTCCTTCCTTCCTTCCTTCCTCCAATTTGATTTTTATGGTCACCCATTTCTTAGGTAGAACAACTTGAAGAACTAAGAATCAAAAAATTAAAACTAAAATGAAATATAATCTTGAAGAATGTAACATAGTCTCCTTTAGAAAAAAAAAAGAAAAGAAAAGCAATAATAAAAACGTAATAAAATAACCAAAACAACAATAATAAATAATTATTGTTTATAATAATAAATGTAACTGAGGCTAACCCAACACATATTTCATTTAAGAGTGTTACATTCTACACAGCCTCATTTCATGGTCTGGACAAATATGTAGAAGAAGATTTAAATGTGGATTTCTAGGTGCTTGTTGAGCTTGGTTGTTTTCTTGGAAGACATTTCTCTATTCAACAAGGAACATGATCACTGCTAGAGCCTAGAAGGGAGAGTGGTTTGCAGAGGTTAAGGTGGTGGAAAAGGAAGTGGAGAAGGAAGACAAGGAGGAGGAAGGAGGAGGAGAATGAGTATGAGAAGGAGGAGGAGGAGGAGGAGGAGGAGGAGGAGGAGGAGGAGGAGGAGGAAGAAGAAGAAGAAGAAGAAGAAGAAGAAGAAGAAGAAGAAGAAGAAGAAGAAGAAGAAGAAGAAGAAGAAGAAGAAGAAGAAGAAGAAGAAGAAGAAGAACTGTTTTGTTGCAGACATTTCATTTCCCAACTAGTAAAATAATCAGTTCTAGAAGAGGGAGGAGTTTTCGGAGAGGAGGAGGAGGAGGAGGATTGACAGGTTTTCAATGTTCTTTGAGTTTGGTTGTCTTCTTACAGATGTTTCACTATCCAACTAGGCATCAACATCAGTGCAATTGAGTGTAAGCATTTGGGACAGACTCTGAGTGTGGAAAGTAGAATTATAAATAAACTGTTAGATAAATTTTACTTTTAGTACCCAGACTGATACTGGGTGGGACTGGCTGCTGTCTCCACTCAATGAGAAGGGGCGTATCAGGCATAGCCAACGTCCCCTTCTCCCTTGAGAGTGGAGACAGCAGCCAGATGTGGGACATACCCAAGTTCACTGTCCCAATGGGAGGGAACAGTCTGGGCCGAAAAACTCCTCCCTGACCTCAACACCTTGTAATACTCTTCTCCCAAACTCAGCCTCTGCAGACGCAAATTTATCTAATTTATAGTGCTTAACAAATGGAGAAGGAGAGGTCCAAGTAGCTGCTCTGCATATTTCAGACAATGAAGCTTTTTTGCTCAGTCGTCAGACTGGACAGTTGTGTGGAAAGTGAGCTCTATCTGCTTTTCAGCATTAGAGTGTTATTTCTGCTTAATTTCTTCAGTTCTTTTATCTACTGAACATTTTAATTTAATTTACCTATACCTCAGGAGATTCTTAGGACATACCATAGCTTATTCAGATGCACACTTTTACCTTCTTTTTGTAACCCCAAATCGCTGAACATTACTCTCAGAAAACTGCCACGCATCCCGACATCGCCATGCATTTGAGCCAAAAGCTTTCTAGTTTAGCTCCCACACAACAGTGTGCAATGTTTAGCATTGTTTAAAATCTGTCCCAAGCTATTCTTGGAAAGCTTTCTCCCACCTCCAGCTCTGTGTTCAGTCACATACAACACAACATATTTTATACTTCAGCATCATCCTTTGTAGGTTTTTTTCCTTCTTCCCCTGCTTGGTGAGAATGTTGTTTTGCAATTAGTGAATGTAAAGGAAATTAGCTGTTTGTGTTACAGTGAACAGTTTACTGTCATTGGGAACCAAAATAATTCTGCCAAAGTGTTAAAAACAACAACAACTCACAGTCATGAAGAGAATGATTCTGGAAAAGGGGGGAAAAAAAACCTTGAACCTGCCAGGTTGAAGAATCTAAGATTGGAGACTGTTGAACAGCAAGGGCGAATGAGCTGAAAATACAAGCGTTCCCCTCCGCCCAGGACTGTAACTGAGCCCAAAATTTAGAGACATGTTTCGCCCCATTTTACGACCTTTCTTGCCACTGTTGTTAAGTGAATCATTGCAGTTGTGAGGTTGGTAGCATGGTTGTTAAGTGAATCTGTGCAGAAGTGCGTGCACACGCTCCTGTTGCGAACCGGTAGCTGAGGTAAGTAGAAGACACCCCTGGAAGGAGGGAAGTGAGATTGTTAAAACTTGGTAGCCAAAACAAAATCTCTTGGGAACCAAGGACATTGTCTTACCTGGTCAAAGGAAGGAGGAGTGATGTCACCAGGCAACCAGACGGAGCCGTGATTGGGCCATGTGACTGATTGTTTTGAGAAAAAACCTTTTACTTTTAACTAGGTGAAAACCGTGGGAATCCTCAGAGTTGGTTTTCACTAGATATGTGCCAATATGAGATTTCCAATAAAACTATTCTTTGAGGAACCTACCTGCCCTGGAGTTTTCCTTTCTATGGATCTATTACTTGGAACCCTGAACACTTCTTGTAGAACAGAGAATTCATTCATGTTTTGACACCTGAGGCCTAGAAGATGTCTTTCCTTGCTCTGACCAAAATCCATCTAAGAAATGAACCAAGATCTGTCTAGAAATGCTTGAAAGTTCTTATCTTTGTGAAGAGATAAGAGCCTTGGTACTACAGTGGTTTAAAGCACCCTGTTATTAACACAGCTGCCTGCAATTTACTGCTGGTTCGAATCTCGCCAAGGCTCAAGGTTGACTCAGCCTTCCATCCTTTCTAAGGTAGGTTAAATGAGGACCCAGTTTGTGGGGGCAATAAGCTGACTTTGTATAAATATACAAAAGTATGAAGGCTATTGCTTAACGCGTTGTAAGCCGCCCTGAGTCTCCGGAGAAGGGCGGCATATAAATCAAATTTAAAAAAAAAAAGATCTCCATTCTTGAAATCAAATAGCTGGAATTGGATGAAATTAACAGGTTAAAAAATGAGATGGAATTCAAACAGGTCGATCCATTTTAGTCCAACCTCACCTTGCAATCTGTCCTTAGAATTCACACTGTGGCAGTAAACAGATGATCTATTTAGCTATAAGGCAATAAATAATCGTTGACAAATCTATAGGCTATAAATTTTCGCATTCCTTTAAAGATTTAAACTATTGGTGTCATGCATCTTTTCCATATCTCTCCTTCTCTCTCTTTATAGTTAATACTGTACATTAATTATACTAATAAGGCTTCAGGCTGAGAATGTCTTCTAAACAGCTTACATAGGACTGCACCATAAATTAAAAATAGCGTGTACGGTTAGCAGTCATAACATTACGAGTAATTGTAATCACACTGTACAAATAAGAGTAGTACTTTTTATTGCAACTGTTGGCTAATAAGACTAGAGCTGTCCCAATGTATTTATTTCATCCGTCCATCTTTTTAATTTCATGTTATGGTACTTCTATGGTTTGTGTTTATTGCTATATTCCTTCGTTATTGTTATGTTTACATTATTATTGTTTACTTTATTCATTAAATATGAAACTCAGTCAACTGAACATTCAAAAATGCATCAGAAATACCATTGACTGGTGCTGATATGGGTTGCTGCCAGCATCCTAGGTATCAACCAAGTACCTTCTTAAGATGTACGATGTTCCAAGTAGCGCAGTTTTTTTGCAGTTCCACTGGAACTGTTTTTTACAGGAAGCTGCAATTTGTTGATGTATATTATAAAATTCTTGGACATGGTACCAAGTGCCCCGATGACTATGGGAGGGACCATACTGCTTCCCTTTCACCTTTCAGCTCCAATCCAGGAGCCCTCAAGCAGTCGCATTCACGACAAACCATTTTGTAACTTCTTCTTTGGTAATATTGCACGGCTTAACAAGAGCATACAAAACATTTGCTAGACCAATGCTCAAATACAGCACATCTGTCTGGAACCCACACTGCATATTGGACATTAATACAATTGAGAGAGTCCAGAGATATTTCACAAGAAGAGTCCTCTACTCACAACAGAATACCTTATGCCACCAGGCTTGAAATTTTGGGCTTAGACAACTTAGATCTATGCCACCTTCGGTCTGACCTCCAGGGGGTGGGGAAGGCCATTTTCGCCCTCCCCAAGCTCCTAGAAAGGCTCTGAAGGAGCCTGAGGAGAGAGAAAAATGGGCCTTCTCCACCACCCCACAAGGCCCTCCAGAGGCAGGAAACAGCCTCTTTCCTTATTTCCAGTGGGCCCAGAAGGCCCAAAAATCAGCTGGCTGGCACCGGAGTTGAACTCATGTGCCCTGTGATATGGCTATGCATGCAACATGTAGCACGCATGCCATAGGTTCGCCATCACGGGTATATGGTCTCCTACATTGAGCAGGGGGTTGGACTAGAAGACCTCCAAGGTACCTTCCAGCCCTATGGCTTTGAACATTTTTGGGGTGGTACATTTATGGAACATCCCTTAAAGAAATATGCCTTAGATGTAAGACATCATTCATGAAAATTAGTACAAAAATCATACATGGGCTGAAATTGTTTGTCAATGATTTCAAAGCCCTGATGGCCAATGCATTGATAAAATTAGAGACTTAAGATAGAAAATTCCAGAATAAAATGTAAAAGCTCTTAATTAAATCAGATGCAGATGGGAGGACTGTGGCTTGCCCACAGAGCAAGCAGAACAGTTCTTTTCAGTTTCAGATAATAAGAAGCTGAATATTGGGTGGAGGACTTGGACTAGATGGCCTTCAAAGTCCCTTCCAACTATGTTAATCTGTAATTATTGAAAATGCAATAGCCGAGTATCAAAATAATCATGAAATGATTCTTCGTGGTCTTCGAGCTCCATCGTTAAGTATTATGTGCAGTTTATTTATTTATTTATTTATTATATGTATTTATATGTCGCCATTCTCCCAAAGGACTCAGGGCAGCGAACACAAGTTAAGAAACAAGTACAATAAAATCCCATTTTAAACCAAATAACTAATTAATAGTAAATAATAAAACCCGGAATCAGAGTCAGCCTATTTGTTTGAACAGCCAAGTCTTCAGGTCCCGATGGAAGGAACGGAGATCAGGAGCCATCCGGAGCTCAGTAGGTAATTCATTCCAGAGAGTGGGAGCACCCGCAGAGAACGCCCTACCCCTGGGCACAGCAAGATGACATTGGCTCGCCGTCAGAACCCTGAGGAGAGCGGCCCTATGTGAGCGAACAGGACGGTGAGAGGCAGGCAGGAGAAGGTCCTGCAAATATCCCGGACCTAAGTCATGAAGGGCCTTATAGGTGAGAACTAGCACCTTGAAGCGGACCCGGAGAACCACTGGTAACCAGTGTAGCTCACGCAGGAGGGGTGTTATATGGGAGTAACGAGGGGCTCCCATAACAACCTGTGCAGCTGCATTCTGGATCAGCTGGAGTCTCCGGGTGCATCTCAGGGGCAGGCCCATGTAGAGGGAATTGCAGTAATCCAAGCGGGAAGTAACCAGGGCATGAGTGACTGTGCGAAGGTCATCTCGGTCCAGGAAAGGGCGCAACTGGTGCACCAGGTGAACCTGTGAGAAGGCCCCCCTGGTCACAGCCGTTAGATGGTCTTCTAGGGACAGCTGAGCATCCAGGAGGACACCCAAGTTGCAAGCCCTATCAACGGGGGCAAGTTTTTCCCCATCTATCAAAAGTGATGGGGCCTTTGAAACCCGAGATGCCGGCATCCACAGCCACTCAGTCTTGGAGGGATTGAGTTTAAGTCTGTTTCTGCCCATCCAGGCCCGTATCGGATACTCCTATATAGTTATGGATACTCCCATTTAAGAAGGATTTAGACAAGTTGGAACAAGTTCGTAAAAATAGTAGCATAACTTGAAATTAAGCCCTTTTCAACAGAATAAGGGAATTGGTTATATTTAGACTTTGAGAAGAAGCATTTGAGCAGGAAATATAATAGCATTCTACAAGTACTTGAAAAGGCATCACATGGAAATAATGTCTTTATTGTTCCAGAGCATAGGACACAAAAGAATGGTCTTACATTATAGGAAATCAGGTTTCATTTAAAAAAAAGAAGAAAAAGAAAAACACTTTCCTAGTGGCTTGAATGTTTTAACTGTTGAACCAGCCAGCAGGAATAATAAGTTCTTTGTTATTAGATGAATTCAAGGAGAAGCTGTAGAGCCAATTGAGAAAGGTTTAAAGTAGACTCCTGCAATAATTTAAGGTGATGGTCTTAACTACTAACTTCACAGTAATTCTCATCCTCTGAAGCTTCAGTGGAAATTGTCAACAAGCAATGTTCTATCCTCACTATACACTAGTTCCGTGATGGTGAACCCATGGCACGTGTGCCACAGGTGGCACGCAGAGCCATATCTGTGGGCACACAAGCATTGCCCTAGCTCAGCTCCAGCGTACATGAGTGTGCCAGCCAGCTGATTTTCAGCCCACCAGAAGTCGGGAAACAGGCTGGAGGGCTTCCAGGGAGGTAGGGAAGGCAGTTTTCGCCCTCCCCAGGCTCCTAGAAAACCTCTGGAGCCTGGGGAGGGCAAAAAACGGGCCTACTGGGCCCACTGTGCCATCGTGTGCCAAAAACGGGGAAAGCACAGGGGGGTCGCATGCGTATGCATGAGGGGGCGGGGCGCATTGAATTATGGGTGTGGGCACGTATGTGCACGACCCCTCTGTGCTTTCCCCGATTTTGGCACATGATGTCAAAAAGGTTAGCCACCACTGCACTAGTTTGTGTGCAGCTCGATATGCAGCTAAACCCACCTATTGTCCAATAAAACAGACCGTGTGCGTAGATGTGGATGCTTTATTGAAAGAACAGGATATGTTGAAACTGGGGGAAAATAGGGATACATACAATGAGAACCAAATACAAGATAGGCAGTATTGAGTTACTGCTGAACATAACAATTAATAAATACAAGCAATTTAACAGAGTTGGAAGGGACCTTGCAGGTCATCGAGTCCAAATTCCTGCCCAAGCAGGGAACCCTACAGCTGCCTCTACCTAGGATCAAACTCACAACCTCCTGATTGTGAGGCAAGAGCTCCACCTCTAGGCCACTGGGTCTCGTCACTTGTCTTGTCAATTTAAATCTCACCAGCAATGTTCTCTGTGTGGGGTGGGTTTGTCCTTGGATGACCATGTGCCACGGATTAAGATGGGTGCTTCTTTGTGCTTCTGCCCTCTCCAAATGCTAAAGGAAATGGAGTCTGGCTTCCCAGCATGCACTTGTTTCGAGAGTGCGTGCTGAAGGGTAAAATGGGTAGGGTCTGGTTCAAACAATATACTTGGTATTTTGTCTCTCCGGCCACTAGATGGGGCTAGAGAGCAAGAACGGTATATAAAGATCGTATGTTGGTGCATATTTGTCCCTCTGGCCACTAGATGGGGTTAGAGAGCAACAACAGTGTATAAAGTTATATGTTGTGGCATGACAAGCAAGGACATGAACAAGGGAGGTTTGGGACAATTTATGGTGAGATGCCCTGACTAACTTTTAAATCATAGTCTGAAAGAACAAGGAAGGATATCTATCCCTTTGTGCTTTAAAAACAACAGTTTGGGCAGGAATAAAGTCCTTGCTAATGAATGGTATAATTTGCATTGAATATTATGCCACATCAGGCCTGGTTTTCTTGATTAGGAGAGAATACCAGGGATGTAGTAACATCCCCTAGAACCAGAGGTTGAAGGAAGCATCCCTTGGTACCTTCTTAGAAAGCCAATGCCTGTTCCTCAAAGTTTTCCCAAAACTTGCCACCCAATTGCTGTTCCCAATGTGACAAAAGAGAGCTGTCAGAGTTCTGATGGATGCCCGAATTAAATCATGAGCCTTGAGCCAAGCTTCAAAAGAAATCCAGTTATTTATTAGGAGCTTCATGTTGGCACGTTCCCAAATGAAGCCAACTCTGACCCCACATAATTTACAGCCCCAATCATGACCTTGTTTTCCCCCTCTCCCCAGGGTGCGTCATCAATCACATTCGCCAACAGTGTGATTTCACGGGTTGTAGAGATCACTCCCCTCTGGCCGCTGTGGGTAACCCTTGGAGACAGCCTTGAGAAATATATATCTGGAATGTGCTCCTGTCTTTGGCTGCCTTACTGCTTCACCGGTTTCCCATCCCCCTTTGCGAGTTGACGATCTGCTTTGATGTGGGAAACTGTGAGTTGTAGTTCAGCCTTAGATACAAAGCCAGATGTGTGGCTTTGGGCCAGTCTCATCTCTAGGATGCAGGCAAAGCACCTTCTTATTAAATTTGTTGGTACATTTACATAAACAATATAACCATTTTGAATGTTGCAATTTATTTTGGAGTTCCTTCCCATAAAGTTTTTATCATCTTGTGTTTTATACCGTATGGCATTTTTTGTAATGCTCACATATAAGTGGGCATAAGAGCTCGCTTTTGCACTTTTGAATTAGGTAGGCAACACAACATATATTTTTTCTCTTTGAAATTGTTATTCCCGCCCTTCTGGATGTAGGTCATGTATTTCTGGGAAAAGAACTTGTCTTTCAAAGACATCCATTAGTGAGGAGATAAGAAAAAAAAAATCTGCTCTCAATGAAATTAGAATCCATATCGGGAGTGCTGTAAAGATATCTACTGCAAAAATCTGAATTTAATGGATTATAAACTTTAAGCATAGCTGCTTCATTAATTGAGTTACATGGACGATTAGGCTATATGCAAGGAAACAAAAGAAATAGCCATACCTGGACACATCGCAATTAAAGCTGAAATTTTCTCAAGGGAGGGAAGGAGGGACGGAAGGAGGGAAGGAATAACAATAGCACTTAGACTTATAAACTGTTTCATAATGCCTCACAGCCTTCTCTAAGCAGTTTACAGAGTCAACATATTGCCCCCGACAATCTGGATCCTCATTTTACAAACCTTGGGAGACTGAGTCAAACTTGAGCTGGTCAGGATCGAACTTCTGGCAGTCAGCAGAGTTAGCCTGCAATACTGCATTCTAACCACTGCGCCATCATGGCAGAGGGAGGGAGGGGTTAGCTATCTGATGGACAGATCTGAGCTTCAAGGTTTAGTAATCACGTTCTAGGTAACAAGTTACCTGATGTTTCACCAGCAAAACTCACCAATATCTTTATGGGAAAGGTAACCGAGCAGGACTGATTTGGCTTCTGTCTTTTTAAAAGGTGGTCTTATTTCTAGTTGGGTTTGTTTTAACCAAGCTGGTTCCCAATTGGGGGAAATTGTTGAAGGCTGGTATCTGATTGGTTCTCTGTTTCTGCCTGATTCTGATTGGGTGCTTTTGTAATATTGGTTCCTATTTGGTTGGTTGGTTGTACTGTATTCCGATTGGTTAGCTCAAGTCTTGATTAGGTCCTATAATGGTATGTGAAAAAGACTTTGGGAGACAGAGCAAAGGGACACAGCGAAGCAAATTGTCAGAAAAAAAGGCACCTCAGCCCACAACAATGTGGGTGGGGCAATAGGCTCCTCCCCTAATTTCATACACTTTAAAGAAGACAGCTATACTTTCAAACTTGCAAGATTCTGTTAATGTGGTTTTAAAATAAAGTAGAATTGATTCATTCATCTGGGCTTCCTATCTGGTCTACCTCGGACGTCATTGTCCAAATAAGTATTCCATTTAGAACATAGAGTAACAGAGTTTAAAGGGACCCTGGAAATCTTGTAGTTCAACTCCCTGCTCAAGCAGGAAACTCTCTATACAATTTCAGACAGGTGGCTGTCCATTCTCATCTTAAAAGCCTCCAGTGATGGAGCATCCACAGCTTCCGAAGGCAAGCCACTCCACTTATTAATTGTTCTCGCTGTCGGGAACTTCTCCTTAGTTCTAGGTTTGATTTATCTTTGATTAGTTTCCATCTGTGGCTTCTTGTTTTGCCTTCAGGTGTTTTGGAAAATAGGGTGACCCCTTCTTCTTTGTGGCAGCCTGTCAGATATTGGAACACTGTTATCATGTCTCCCTTGGTCCTTCTTTTCACTAGACTAAAGATAAAGGTAACGATTCCCCTCGCACATACATGCTAGTCGTTCCCGACTCTAGGGGGCGGTGCTCCTCTTCGTTTCAAAGCCGAAGAGCCAGCACTGTCTGAAGACATCTCTGTGGTCATGTGGCCAGCATGGCTTGACGCCGAAGGCGCATGGAGTGCTGTTACCTTCCCACCAAAGTGGTCCCTATTTTTGTTGTGACCCCGACTCCCGAGCCTGTCCTAACAGAGGAAGAGGACTCAGAAGGTGAGGGGGAGGAACTGATAAGGCCTCCCTCTCCAGGACCCTCCTCTCTGGCAATGCCTCAGGTTCCATCTGAAGGCCAAGAGGAACAGCTTGAGATATGCCAGGAGGAAAGTATATTGGAACAACAATAGATAGGGAGCGAGGATGATGAATCCTGGCTTGATCCCAGGCAGCGTCGGAGGGAGAAGCGTGCGCAGCAACGAAAGAGGCGTGGCAGGGCCAAAGATTGAGCTGAGTCACTGAGTCACACCCCGCAAGGAATAAAAGTGGATGTGATTGCTCTTCAAGCTTTGTGACAGTCAAAGTTAAAAACCTGAGAGTCACATCGCGTTACCTGAAATCTGGCTTGTGCATATTTGGATTGGACTCTTGCTTCGTGGATTACTTTTTGCTACTGAACCGGACTGAGGATAAACTCTCTCTTGCGAACTGTGAGTGGAAACTGACTTGGCAGGCATTTCGCAGTTTACTGCCAAAACTCTTATCTGCGAGAGTTTCTAGTCTGATTGCTTAATAAAATCTTGGCAGGCGTGACTGGTGGTGTGTTTGCCTGTGTGGGGAAGGGGGACAGAACAATTTTTCTACTTGCATTTTTTACATGCTTTTGAACTGCTAGGTTGGCAGAAGCTGGGACAAGTAACTTTATTAACCTTCAATTTTATTTTCTTTCTTGTCGAAGCTGTTGGGATTTTTGTGATTCTGAATAGAATCTCTGTGCCAAGATACCTAATACGTTGTTGTTGTTGACAGCAATATCAAGCATAATCTGATTTATTACCACAAGTTTGGGTTGTCTTGTTGTAATATGGAGGAAAACATCCCATCTACAAGGTGCATGGTGAATTTGAGATGCCAGGCATAGATGAGAATCAAAAGCGAAACATCTGTGCTAAATTCGAGACCTAGGATTACAGAGGAACTATGTGTTCTGTCCCCGTCTCACACATGCACACAAACAGACAGCCGGGGGTTAAATAAACTGGCAGACAACCAATTCTTCCAATAAGACGCTTGGCAGCAACCCAGTAGCTGCTTGCCAAGAACTTTTCCTCAATAAACAAAATACACACAGTCAAGGTTTGTCCAGTTCGTAAAATAAATCCAAGGCCAATAATGTTGTTTCCAAAGATGCAATGTGACTCAATAGTAGTTAGTTTTGTCCGTCACAGAGTCTGAATGGCCACCTCACCCCCTTTTATACCCTGTGGGGTGTGGTCCAGTGACTCAGCCTAATCTCTGGCACGCCTTTTCTTCTGTTGTGCGCGTTTATCTCTGCGACGCTGCCAAGGATCCAGCCAAGACTCATTACCCTCATCACTGTCCACCTGTGGCTGCGTGGACGTGCTTGGCCCTGGCCCTATCTCTTGCCCTTCAGCGGACACCGAAGGCATTGCCAGAGAGGAGGGTCCTGGAGAGGGAGGCCTTGCCAACTCCTCTCCTTCACTCTCGGAGTCCTCTCCTGTCGATGACACAGGCTCAGGTAACGGAGCCACAACACTATGGTGCCCTTAAGTGTCTCTGAATATTAGTGAAAAATAACTATATTGAAGATGACAAAAAGGAAGTAAATGCTCATATGTGGAAATTTAGAAGCTATTGTTCTGCATTACGGCGCTCAATGCCTCTTTTAGGATGCATTGGGCTGTATATGTATTTGATTCATAATGCTAAACTCAAAATGGAACGCTTTTCGCTATGGCTAGAAATGAATAATTCCATCACGGCTAATAAATCAGACAAGATTTATCTGTGCTCACTAAATGACAGCATAGTTCAAAATCGAATATGAGGTCTTTAGGGATCACACATCTCGTTCATAAATCTTTAGACAACAGAGCTCTATTAAAACACACACAAAACAAAGCAATTTTCAGATGAACTCGCTCAAGCCTTCATAAATATTTAGACTGAAATGCTGTCATGTTTATTTGGAAGCCTTTTGTGAGGCTTCTATAAGGATACTTTGGAGGCTTTGGGTTAAAAAAAAAGAAAGAAGAAGCAGCAGCTTAAAATCCACTCATCAAACTCTGCGCTCTGTAATGCCGGCATTTTGTTCGACCTTGACTGATAATAAGGGGAAGAGGATTGAATTCAGTATAAGTAGCTTATTTGCCTGACCCTGACTTGGAAATAATAATAATAAAAAAGATACAAGGCAGGAATATAGGACAGTCCCTTTTATTAAAGCATGATATCTGTAAAAGGATCAGGAGCATCTGGATGATGGCAGGGGTCTCTTCCTAACATGATATCAGTGTTTCAGATTGTATTATTGCGAACCACTCTTTGTGGTGTCGCTCTGTTACAGAGGAGGTATTCAGCCTGTTCGTACCGGTTCGCACAAACCGTTGGTGGAAATTTGGCCAACGTCGCCGAACCGGTAGCGATGGCCAGCTGGCACACCCCCAAACCGGTCCCCCGGTCGCTGCTTGTTCGCCCCAGCCACCATGTTCATCACTGCCATGTTCTTCATGCATGCGCATCCCACTGCCTTGCAAGTCCAATGGGATGTGCATGTACAGAGAACATGGCGGTGACAGCAGCAGCTTTTTCCGCGACCTCCGGTACTTTTCGGTGGCTTTGCCAGGTGCTTTCCAGCAGTGGCAGCTGGCTGGGCGCTACCAAAAACTCCAGCCAGCTTGCCTTCCGGATTCTGGACCAGCCACCGCAGAAGGTAAGCAGCCCAAACAAAGAGGCGGGGGCTAGGGACAGGGCCCCTAAAGGAGGGGAAATGGGGGTGACTGGGCAAGGGAGGGCGGGGTAGATAGGTAAAAATTCCAAAAAAAATTCCTACCTTTTCCTGTGGGCGTGGCTAGATGGGGGGTCATGTGACTGAGTGGGCGTGGGTACGGGCATGAGTGACATCAAGTTGGCCGCACCCACTCAGTCACATGCCCTCCCCCACCAAGCTACGCCCACCAAATCAGTAACAAATAAAATTTGAAACCCACCACTGCTCTGTTATTAAGTTGCAGTCAATTAAACAAGGCAGCCTTTACTTAATTACTAATAGAAGCCCTTCTTAATAGTTAATTAAGAGGTATACCGATTTATAAGCAATCCTGGTTTTTTTTTTTTAATTTTGACATGCATGGGTTATTTGACCATGTGCTGAAGCTGATGTACAACACCAGATACGAGATGCAGGTTTTTGTTTCCTTTCATTGAAGCGCTTCAGCAAAATGCCCAGCCCCAGAACAAAACATTACAAAAGCTTTATATAATTTCACTGAAGCGGAAGGCGAGATAAGGTGGGCTATATAAGAAATATCGTGTAATAAACATTTAGGTAATGAACTAACTAACAGAAAGAGTAACGGAATAATAAGGGACCTCGTAGGTCATCTAGTCCAACCACCTTCACCCAAGCAGGAGACACTATATACCATTTCTGACAAATGGCAGTCCAGTCTCTTCTTGAAAGCTTCCACCGCTCACCCTGCCCGCCATGTTCGTCACTGCCATGTTCTTTGCACACGCACATCCCATTGCCTTGCAAGTCCAATGGGATGCACATGCACAAAGAATATGGCAGCGATGGCAGCAGCTTTTTCCGCGACCTCCGGTACTTTTCGGCAGCCTGTGGCCAGCCGTCGCAGCAGTGGTGGGTTCCTCCCGGTTCGGTCCGGTTCGGCCGAGCCAGTAGCGGTGATGATATGATGTCACCGAACTGGTTCTCCCCCCCCGCCCTCCCACCCCCCAACCCCCACATTATTCTTACCTTTTATTTGGTCCCACCCCAATCTATTGCTGCCTCCTGAGTCCCAGCTGATGACTAGAGGGAGAAAAACTGTTTAAACTCTTGCCGCGGGGCTTCAAAGGGCCGTCCTACAGCTGATCAGTGTTGAAAGCAAACAAATGAGTCGGGTCGTAAGTGCGAGGACTGGTCGTAAGTGCGAGGACCTTCCAGAAATGACTCTGACCAGCTAGCCACGCCCACCTAGTCACATGACCTCCAAGCCACACCCACAAAATAAGCCACGCCCACAGAACCGGTAGTAAAAAAATTTAGGACCCACCCCTGCGTCGCAGCCACAAAGCAGCTCTCATAGAGGTGGTGTCTGGGAGGCTTTCTTGCCAGCTGCTTTCCAGCAGCGACAGCTGGCTGGGGGCTGCCAAAAACTCCGGTCAGCTTGCCTTCTGGACTCTGGACCAGCCGCCGCGGAAGGTAAGCAGCCCAAATAAAGAGGTGGTGGTGGAAGGAAGCGGGGCTAGGGCCGGGGCTGCTAAAGGAGGGGAAATGGGGGCGACTGGCGAAGGGAGGGCGGGGGTAGATAGGTGGAAATTCCCAAATTTTCCTACCTTTTCCTGTGGGCGTGGCTAGCTGACGAGGGGGGTCATGTGACTGAGTGGGCATGGGCGTAAGTGATGTCAAGTTGGCCACGCCCACTCAGTCACATGGCTCCCCCATCTAGCCACGCCAACCGAATCGGTAGCAAAAATTTTTGAAACCCACCACCGCCCTGGCCTAGAATAATACAAGTGTTATACGTGCATATTCTCTGTGAATAAACACGCTTTGTTCTTGCCAGACAGACTCCACAAATCCAAGTTTCTTGGATTTCTTTCCTGTGTTGCTTTGCCTTGCTTTGTTTTAGCAGATAGCCCATCACATGTATGGATATATTCATATCCATACATGTGGATATGTATAAAGAGCCGAGGTGGCGCAGTGGTTAGAGTGCAGTACTGCAGCTACTTCAGCTGACTGTTAGTTCAGCAGATCAGCGGATCAAATCTCACCGGCTCAAGGTTGACTCAGCCTTCCATCCTCCCGAGGTGGGTAAAATGAGGACCCAGATTGTTGGGTGCAATATGCAATTTAATATACTGTCTTTGGTGTAAGCCGCCCAGATTCCTCGGAGAGTGGGCGGCATAGAAATATGAATAATAAAATAAAAAAATAAAATAAATATATCCCACATGTTATTCCTTTTGGAGATAAACAATACCATGCAAAGCATAGAAAAGAAATGAAAACAAATAAATTAAAAAATTAAGCCACGAGGGGAAAAATGAAATTCAGCTACATAGAATAGAATAGAATAGAATAGAATAGAATAGAATAGAATAGAATAGAATAGAATAGAATAGAATAGAATAGAATAGAATAGAATAGAATAGAATAGAATTTTTTATTGGTCAAGTGTGATTGGAAACACGAGGAATTTGTCTTTGGTGCATATGCTCTCAGTATACATAAAAAGAAAAGGTACATTGGTCAAGAATCATAAGGTACAACACTTAATGATAGTCATAGGGTACAAATAAGCAATCAGAAAACAATATCAATATAAATTGTAAGGATACAAGCAACAAAGTTACAGTCATTCAGTCATAAATGGAAAGGAGATGGTAATGGGAACGATGAGAAGATTAATAGTAGTGCAGACTTAGTAAATAGTTTGACAGTGTTGAGGGAATTATTTGTTTAGCAGAGAGGTGACATTCAGGAAAAAACTGTTCTTGTGTCTAGTTGTTCTGGTGTGCAGTGCTCTATAGCGTCGTTTTGAGGGTAGGAGTTGAAACAATTTATGTCCAGGATGTGAGGGGTCTGTAAATATTTTCCCAGCCCTCTTTTTGACTCATGCAGTATACAGGTCCTCAAGGGAAGGAAGGTTGGTAGCCATGGTTTTTTCTGCCGTTCTAATTATCCTCTGAAAACTTTGTCTGTCTTGTTGGGTTGGATATGATGTCTCTATACATCTAGTGCATGCCAATGCCATTGAGAACCAGTTTGGCCTGTGGTTAAGGCACCAGATTAGAAAGTGGGAGACTCTGAGTTCGAGTCCCGCTTTATCCATGAAAGGCAGCTGGGTGACTATGGGTCAATCACCAGGAGACGGTGAGTTCTAGTTCCTCCTTAGCTATGAAAGCCAGCTGGGTGAATTTGGGCAAGTCACTCTCTCCCTGCCCAGCCCACCTCACTGGGTTTTGTTGTGGGGAAAATAGAAGCAGGAAGATATGTTGGATATCTTCACTCTCTTGAGTTATTTGCAAAATTAAAAAACAAACGAACAAATAAATTTTGTTGTTAGTTGCGAAGTCATGTCTGACCCATCATGACCCATGGACAACGTTCCTCCAGGCCTTCCTGTCCTCTACCATCCTCTGGAGTCCATTTAAGCTCACACCAACTGCTTCAGTGACTCCATCCAGCCACCTCGTTCTCTGCCATCCCATTCTTCTTTTGCCCTCAATCGTTCCCAGCATGAGGCTCTTCTCCAGTGAGTCCTTCCTTCTCATTAGGTGGCCAAAGTATTTGAGTTTCCTCTTCAGGATCTGGCCTTCTAAACAGCAGTCAGGGTTGATCTCCTCTAGGACTGACCGGTTTGATCGCCTTGCAGTCCAAGGGACTCACAGGAGTCTTCTCCAGCACCAGAGTTCAAAGGCCTCCATTCTTTGGCCTTCTCAGCCTTCCTTATGGCCCTGCGTGACATAGCTCACAGCTTCATTGCGTTGCACAAGCCCCTTCGCTACGACAAGGCAGTGATCCATGAAAGAGAAACAAATAAATAAATACATTTTTTTTTAAAAAAACCATAATAGATCTTCCTGTCTGTCTGTTTCAATCTCTGAAGCTATGCTTTCCTCTATAATGTCGATACATCACTTGATACATCATGCTCCATCTTTTAAACTTCTCAGGCCTTCTTCTCTCTCTTGCTTTTTTTTTTGTGTGTGTGTGTTGCTTTTTCGTCCTTGCAAAACTTTCTCTTGTTCACTCTTCCGTCATATATTTATGGTCTGATTCAATCAAAATGCATTCTCTCTCCATGACCGTTCTACCCCTGCATAATTCTTTCGTGCTGGTAACAATGTCAGCAACATAATGAGTCTTTGGATTTTTTATAATGGTTGGAGAGACATTTGTGAGCTTAATAATATGCATAAAACAAAGTGCCACAATTGCAAGAAGAAGAAGAATGGGAGAAGGAATAAAAGCTATTGATCGGAGAACAATGGTCTCCATCATTCTCTTTTCACTTCGCAAATAGTATACTGTTTGCTGTGTACTTCCCGTGCCCACCCACCAATAAACATCAGTTTTCTTGGGGGTTTTTAACAAAAAGAATGCTCTCAATGAGAATTGTCTCTACATTTCGAAAGAAATTATAAACCCGTTATGAAGTGTGAGAATATAGTAACCCTCAGTGGTGAAATCCAAAGTTTTTTTACTACCGGTTCTGTGGCCGTGGCTTGGTGGGCGTGGCAGGAGAAGGATACTGCAAAATCTCCATTCCCACCCCACTCCTGGGAGAAGGATACTGCAAAATCCCCATTCCCTCCCCACTCCTGGGGGAAGGATATTGAAAAATCCCCATTCCCTCCCCACTCCTGGGGGAAAGGATATTGCAAAATCCCCATTCCCACCCCACTCTGGGGCCAGCCAGAGGTGGTATTTGCCGTTCTCCAAACTGCTCAAAATTTCCACTACCGGTTCTCCAGAACCTGTCAGAACCTGCTAGATTTCACCCCTGGTAACCCTTCTCTCTCTTTCACTTAGGTAGAGCTACCCATGTAAGGATATTTGTGATTTCAGTTCAAATGCTATTTTTGGGATTTTGAGAATTTTTTTCTTTTTAAAAAATTTGATTTATATGCCGCCCTTCTCCGGAGACTCAGGGCGGCTTACAGTGCATTAAGCAATAGCCTTCATACTTTTGTATATTTATACAAAGTCAGCTTATTGCCCCCACAAACTGGGTCTTCTATGTATTTCTTCCCAGTACTTTGTTTCTTTGTTTCTTTGTTTGTTGGTTGGTTTGTTGGTTTGTTAGTTTGTTGGTTTGTTGGTTTGTTGGTTTGTTAGTTCGTTGGTTCATTGGTTGGGTTTTTTATTATTATCAATGTTTGTCACATAAAATACCATATAAAAAGAGGGTGTTGATTAAATTGACCGATCGACTATGTGCCAACAAACCATTGTTGATTCTTAATAACCATATACCATAGATAGATTTTATCCATGAGGATCTGTCCTAACCTGGACTTTTAGGTCTTCCAATACCAATTTCTGTGTACACCAATTTCTGTGTCTAAGTCTTCTTCTTCTCTTTCCTTCTACCTTTTCTGACATTTTCTTCTACGTTTTCCTTCTCTGAGAGCTAGGTCTTTTCATCATGTGTCCAAAGTAGGATAATTTGAGCCTGGCGATTTGTTCCTTGTTGAGTATTGAGTGGCAGATTTGAACGGGCCAATCAATAGGCGATAATTGAAGTGGGAAATTCAGAGCAATGTCAGTGGCTGAAAGCGCGGACAGCTCCTAGTATAAAAGGAGCTGCCGGGGCTAGATTAGGCATTGCAGTTTACGGAGCTAATAAAGAGGTATTTGTTAACTTGTGTGTCCAGTCCTTCTTTGCACCCACAACTCAACACTCCTCAAGTGAGACTCTGGGTTGATTTATCTGATGGTGCATTTGCTTGTTTCCTTGTCTGAATGTGGTATTCTCGAGAGTTTCCTGCAACACCAAACTTCAAGAGCCGAGTTGGCGCAGTGGTTAGAGTGCAGTACTGCAGCTACTTCAGTTGACTGCTAGTTCAGCAGACCAGCGGATCAAATCTCACCGGCTCAAGGTTGACTCAGCCTTCCATCCTTCCGAGGTGGGTAAAATGAGGACCCAGATTGTTGGGGGCAATATGCTATTTAGTATACTGTCTTTGGTGTAAGCCTCCCAGAGTCTTCGGAGAGTGGGCGGCATAGAAATATGAATAATAAAATAAAAATAATAAATAAATAAGAGCATTAACACTCCGAGACATGGAGAAATTCAGCCCTGCACTGTCAACCTTGTCAAGCCTATTAGTGAGGCGGTTAGTGATTGTGATCAATACTTGATGGGCAGGGAATCCACCAATCACTTTATTTAACTTTTCTCACCTTAAAACTATCAAGACCACTCATTGCTCCTGGAATGGAATAGGGCTTAGCACTTGGAGCAGAGTAATATCTCCTGCTCAACCTTTCTGTTTCTTCAAGGAAGTAAAAGGGAAGTATTTTAATATCGCCTTCCAAGTTTTAATTCCTTGCAGAAGTCACCACCACTGCAAACAGAAATCCATGTAGTATCCCCCAACCATGGAAACACTTCAACACTTCAGCCAGTTATATTAAAAACCAGTGCTGCTAAATTAGTCATGGGGAAAGGAAAATGGTTTGGGAAAGAAGCAGCAATAGGAGGAACAACATCTTTGCAAATGTGGGAAAGGAGGGAGGGAGGAAGATAGAAAGAAAAAGAAAAGAAGGAAGGAAGGAAGGAAGGAAGGAAGGAAGGAAGGAAGGAAGGAAGGAAGGAAGGAAGGAAGGAAGGAAAGGAAGGAAGGAAGGAAGGAAGGAAGGAAGGAAGGAAGGAAGGAAGGAAGGAGGTGGAAAAGAAAGAAGGGAGGGAGGGAGGGAGGGAGGGAGGAAGGAAGGAAGGGAGGAGGTGGAAAAGAAAGAAGAAAGGAAGGAAGGAAGGAAGAAAAGGTGGGAGGAAGGAAGGAAGGAAGGGGAAACAAAGGAAGGAAGGGGAAATTGATGGAAGGAAGGAAGGAAGTCAAAAAGAAAGAAGGAAAGAAAGAAAGAAGAAAGGAAGGAAGGAGGGAGGGACGAAGGAAGGACAGAAGGGGAAACGAAGGAAGGGGCAATCGATGAAAGAAAGAAAGGAAGAAAGAAAGAAGGAAGAAAGGGAGGGTGGGAGGGAGGGAGTGAGGAAAGGAAGAAAGAAAGAAAGAAAGAAAGAAAGAAAGAAAGAAAGAAAGAAAGAAGGGAGGGAGGGAGGGAGGGAGGAAGGAAGGTAGGAAGGAAGGAAGGGGAAATTGATGGAAGGAAGGAAGGAAAGAAGTCGAAAAGAAAGAAGGAAAGAAAGAAGAAAGAAAGAAAGAAAGGAGGGAGGGAGGGAGGGAGGGGGAAGGAGGGAGGGAGGGAGGAAGGACAGAAGGGGAAACAAAGGAAGGGGAAATCGATGAAAGAAAGAAAGGAAGAAAGGAAGAAAGAAAGAAGGGAAGAAGGAAGGAAGGAAGGGAGGGAGGGAGAGAGGGAGGAAGGAAGGAAAGAAAGAAAGAAAGAAAGAAAGAAAGAAAGAAAGAAAGAAAGAAAGAAAGAAAGAAAGAAAGAAAGAAAGAAAGAAGGGAGGGAGGGAGGGAGGAAGGAAGGTAGGAAGGAAGGAAGGGGAAATTGATGGAAGGAAGGAAGGAAAGAAGTCGAAAAGAAAGAAGGAAAGAAAGAAGAAAGAAAGAAAGAAAGGAGGGAGGGAGGGAGGGAGGGGGAAGGAGGGAGGGAGGGAGGAAGGACAGAAGGGGAAACAAAGGAAGGAAGGGGAAATCGATGAAAGAAAGAAAGGAAGAAAGGAAGAAAGAAAGAAGGGAAGAAGGAAGGAAGGAAGGGAGGGAGGGAGGGAGGAAGGAAGGAAGGAAAGAAAGAAAGAAAGAAAGAAAGAAAGAAAGAAAGAAAGAAAGAAAGAAAGGAGGGAGGGAGGGAGGGAGGAAGGAAGGTAGGAAGGAAGGAAGGGGAAATTGATGGAAGGAAGGAAGGAAAGAAGTCGAAAAGAAAGAAGGAAAGAAAGAAGAAAGAAAGAAAGGAAGGAGGGAGGGAGGGAGGGAGGGAGAAGGAGGGAGGGAGGGAGGAAGGACAGAAGGGGAAACAAAGGAAGGAAGGGGAAATCGATGAAAGAAAGAAAGGAAGAAAGAAAGAAAGAAAGAAAGGAGGGAGGAAGGAAGGGAGGGAGGAAGGAAGGTAGGAAGGAAGGAAGGAAGGAAGGAAAGAAAGAAAGAAAGAAAGAAAGAAAGAAAGAAAGAAAGAAAGAAAGAAAGAAAGAAAGAAAGAAAGAAAGAAAGAAAGAAAAAAAGAAAATAAATCATCTTTGAAATGCTGGGCACGGCGATAGAAATGAGTAAATGGCTCTTCCCCAGCCCTTGCTCTCCGCTAAGTGTTGCAGGTGAGGCATTTTGCTCTCTTTTCAGCAAAGAGAAGATGCAAAAGATTGCATTCCCGTAGCCAAGCAAGCTGTGAGACATTTGGCAGCCAGATGTGAGGACTTGACATGAATGATGTACAAGAGGTAATACAACCCCAGACATCTGAAGCATCCTGCAGTAGGGAAAGTCAGCCGGCCAAGACAAAGTCACAAAAGGGTAATCCTTTACCCATGATGTAGTACTGTGAACGATGCCTGTTCACACGGGGAAGGAATGATTGTAACCTCTTTGATATCTATTCTCTGCCTCTCAACCGACACCTCCTCTTGGCTCTGTTTTTTTCTTTTTTAAAACATTTATATCTTCAAGGAGAATGTTAGGCCAAATGCTGGGGAAACTGTATTGCAATTTCTTATTGTTTCTTTCAGATTAACAGAGCTGGAAGGGACCTTGTAGGTCATCTAGTCCAACCCCTTGCCCAAGAAGGAGACTCTACACCATTTCTGACAAATGGCAGTCCAGTCCAGGCGTGTGTTCTGTCCCCGTCTCACACACACACACAAACAGACAGCCGGGAGTTAAATAAACTGGCAGGCAACCAATTCTTCCAATAAGAAGCTTGGCAGCAACCCAGTAGCTGCTTGCCAAGAACTTTACTCCTAAACAAAATACACACAGTTCAAGAATTGTCCAGTTCGTAAAATAAATCCAAGGCCGATAATGTTGTTTCCAAAGATGCAATGTGACTCGATAGTAGTTAGTTTTGTCCGTCACAGAGTCTGAATGGTCACCTCACCCCCTTTTATACCCTGTGGAGTGTGGTCCAGTGACTCAGCTTAATCTCTGGCACGCCTCCTCTTCTGTTGCGCGCGCTTATCTCTGTGACACTGCCGAGGATCCAGCCAAGACTCATCTCCCTCATTACTGTCCACCTGTGGCTGCGTGGATGTGCTTGGTCCCGGGCCTATCTCTTGCCCTTCGGCGGGCATCGAAGGCATTGCCAGAGAGGAAGGTCCTGGAGAGGGAGGCCTTGCCAACTCCTCTCCTTCACTCTCGGAGTCCTCTCCTGCCGATGACACAGGCTCAGGTAATGGAGCCACAACAGGGTGAAATCCTGCAGGTTCTGACAGGTTCTGGAGAACCGGTAGGGGAAATTTTGAGTAGTTCGGAGAACTAGCAAATACCACCTCTGGCTTGCCCCCGAGTGATGTGGGAATGGAGATTTTGCAGTATCCTTCCCCAGAAGTGAGGTGGGAATGGAGATTTTGCAGTATCCTTCCCCTGCCATGCCCACCAAGCCACATGACACCCACCAAGCCACGCCCACAGAACTGGTAGTAAAAAAAAAATTGAATTTCACGACTGGTCCAGTCTCTTCTTGGAAGCTTCTAGTGATGAAGCTCCCACAACTACCGAACTTCAAATTGTTGTATTTTGAACAGTGTGCACAAGCACAATAGGTGCAAAAACACATGCTCACCGAACATCCCACCACTGCCCCCAATCAACCTGATTGCTCTTCTCTGCACTTTTTCTAGAGTCTCAACATTTTTTTAATAGTGTGGTGACCAAAACTGGATGCAGTATTCTAGGTGTGGTTTTACTAAGGCTTTATAGAGTGGCATTAGGACCTCACTTGACCTTAATTGTATCCTTCTGTTAATTCAATTTAGGATTGCTTTGGCTTTTTTGTCTGCCGCTGCACACTGGTGGCTTATATTTAACTGGTTGTCAACTAAGACTCCAAGATTCTTCTCACAATTACTGCTATTAAGCCTGATTTAGCCAGCCATTGAATCAGTGGTGAAATTCAAAAATTTTTACGACCGGTTCTGTGGGCGTGGCTTGGTGGGCGTGGGGTGGCTTGTTTGGGGTGGCTTGGTGGGCGTGACAGGGGAAGGGCACTGCAAAATCCCCATTCCCTCCCCACTCCTGGGGGAAGAATACTGCAAAATCTCCACTCCCTCTGTTAAGGATATTGTAGTTGTGTTACCAACCAGCAGAGTGTAGAGCACAAAGAAACGTTGCTGAGAGCAATGAATAAGAGATGTGCAAACTGGTTTATCAAAAGTTTACTTTATAGGGAAAAAACAATCTCATAGTCTTTAAATCAATCCAAGTCTTTGCCAGTTAAATCAGTCCAGTGATACAAGAATCTTCTTACCACACAAACAGTAGTTGGTTAGAATAACAAACTCACTCTGGTTCACAAACCACGATGGTAGCAGATCCATCCAACCGATGATAGCACAATGGATAGCACTCCTCACACAATGGTAGTTTATCATCAACTGAATACGTTACAGTACCTTTCTTAAATACGTTCACAACTAATTACAGCATGACTCAGCATTACAATGAATCAGCAGGAAAACTTTAAAGTCACACAATACATATTCATATTAAAGTCACAGAACACATATATTGCCTGGACAACTTGTTAGGCTCAAACCATATCCTAACACCCTCCCCACTCGAGGGGAAGGATACTGCAAAATCCCCATTCCCTCCCCACTCCTGAGAGAAGGATATTGCAACATCTCCATTCCCACCCCACTCTGGGCCAGCCAGAGGTGGTTTTTGCCGGTTCTCTGAACTACTCAATTTTTTCCGCTACCGGTTCTCCAGAATCTGTCAGAACCTGCTGGATTTCACCCCTGCATTGAATGCACATAGGCATTCTGATACCTTCCAGATATTTTGTTCAACAACTCCCATAACCTCTGACCCTCGGCTGATTGCTTTGTAGAGTTGAGCTCCATCAAGGGAAAGATTCCTATTTAACAAATCCACATGTGTTATTGAACAGCTTCCTAGCTAGCTTTTTTTTTTTTTCCTTTTCTATACGTACTTAATTTCCAATCTCTGTTATCTATCTTTTGGCACTATGTTATCAAGACAATTCTTCTGTGTTTATTTTGTGCATAAAAGGAACGCGTAAAAGAAATATGAGCTGCAAGCACTTCAGAGGATATCTTAAACCGTTGCAAATAATTTGAATAGAGTAAGCAACTTCAGAAGCCACGGCAAGATTACGTACGGCAAAGAAGATCACAATGCTGAACCAGGAATTCTGGGAAAAGAAAACATTCAGGGCTTAGCCAGCCTTTGTTCTCTAGAAGTGTCAGATAGTCAAATATCTGTTTTTTCTATAATATAATAATCCATACAGCTCATTACGGCTTTGGCTGCAAGATGTAGGAGAGAGATTGGCTGAGCCAGAAAGAGGACTCAAGTGGGGATCAGTTTAGAATCTCTACGCAGTCACAAGAGGATGAAGACCAACCCTTGAATGCTATTGACACTTATCTAGTTCTTACCAAGTACTAGTTACCATATTTTTCAGTCTATAAGACGCTCCGGAGTATAAGACACACATTAGCTTTAGAAGAGGAACACAAGAAAAAAAACACAACCTTCTTCTACCTCCACTGCCCATTTGCCGTGGCGTGTTCATCGTGGCCCATCCCCCACCTCTGTGGCCCATTCGTTGCCGCAGCCCATTCACCCCCACCACAGCCCATTAGCTGCCACCCATTTGCCATCTCTTTCATCGCCGATCACTGTGAACGGGTGGCGGCGGCAATCAATGCCGCCTAGAACAGCTGATCAGTGCCACACCAATCCCCCTCTCCTCTGCCGCAATATTTGCTGTATAAGACACACAGACATTTCCACCCAGTTATTTTTTTGGGGGGGGTGGGGGGCAAGTGCGCCTTACAGTCTGAAAAATACGGTAGTTAGTTTGAGAAGATTCTTGTGCACGATCTTCAGCAAGAAATCATGTAGCTCTGGTTGTTTAGAAGGACGCGGTGGCTCAGTGGCTAAGACGTTGAGCTTGTCGATTGCAAGGTCGGCAGTTCAGTGGTTCGAATCCCTAGTGCCGCATAACAGGGTCAGCTCCCGTTACTTGTCCCAGCTTCTGCCAACCTAGCAGTTCGAAAGCACGTAAAACATGCAAGTAGAAAAATAGGGACCACCTTTGGTGGGAAGGTAATAGTGTTCCATGTGCCTTTGGCATTTAGTCATGCCGGCTACATGACCATGGAGACGTCTTCGGACAGCGCTGGCTCTTCGGCTTTGAAACGGAGATGAGCACCACCCCCTAGAGTCAGGAACAACTAGCGAGGGGAACCTTTACCTTTTACTGGTTGTTTATGCCTGATGAAAATAAATTTGGTGTTTCTAAATTTTGGAGTATGATTCACACTCTTAATACAGAAAATCCTGAAAACGAAGATAGAAATGAAACCAGAATTTCTACTGCAACAAAGAGAGTTGGAAGTCAATGCTTCTTTTCCTTTTCTTTTCCCTACCTTTCCTCACTTCTTCCCCCTTCCCCTTTCCTCCCCATTGCTTTTTTTATTTACTTAATAATTTAATTTAAAAATATGAATAAAAATAATTTTAGCGTTTCTGGTCCTCGCTGTTGTATAGGAAGACCAGAACATTAGGAGGAAAAGGTGAGGAGATTCAGAAACCAGAATGCAAAAAAGAAAGGAAAATCATGGCATGTAAAAATGATTTGTTGGGACTTTGTAGTAAAGTAAAACATTTGTTTGACAGAAAAAACAGCCTTATGAGCAGAACCACTACCAATAAGAAGATAAGATGGTGGTAATGGCCACAGCAGCTGTAAAATTGGCAGATGATTAGTGGATGGATGAAGTAACTCTGATTATTGGCTGAAAAACTATGAGATATAACATATTCCAGACACAAACAAGAGCATCCTTCTTTTAGACAAGAGTGAGAAATCAAAGGTGGTTGCAATTCCACCAAGATTATCCTCCCAACCGATGAAAATTAGAGTTTATCTTTGAACAACTCATGTCCTCCTCCTCCTCCTCCTCCTCCTCCTCCTCCTCCTCCTCCTCCTCCTCCTCCTCCTCCTCCTTTTTCTTTTCTTGTCATTTCCACCACAGTTAATTCTGCAGAGTGGCATGGCTTATTATTAATGAAAGTGAATCTATGATGCCTTTCACATGTAAGTGTAGGAAATGACCAGGGTGAGTCTGAGGGAGGAGTCAAACACGTTATCAGTTTAGAATCCCTGCACTACAAGGCTACACCCAGTTAGCCGTGACCACCACAGCCATGCCCCCCCCCCATCCTCACCCCAGACCCCCAAGGACACCCACAATGTTGATGCGGCCCACAATGAAATCGTGTTTGACAGCCCTGTCCTAGACCATGCTGTCTGCTATTCCTCAGCAGATGGGGTCCACAGTATATCCCTTCCTATTGAACAAGTGGTTGTTGTGGTCCGCCAACAGCCTGCGGAGCTGGCAGTGGGGTCAGACAGTGAGGAGGCTGGGGAGAAACATGGGCCAGTCCTGGAGTCTGGGGAAGGCCCGAATGAGGCTCTGCGTCAGAGGCAGAGATGGGGCCAGGGTCATCTGGGAATTATGCAAGGACTCCGGAGCCTCCAGAGTCGGACAGCAGAGAGGCAAAGGAACAGAAGGAGCCTGTTCCTAGTGCGCACATGCACAGAGCTGTCAGAAGGCACGAACAGTTAAAACAAAAGGGACAACTTGAGAGTAAGGCCTGGATATGATTGGCCCCTCCCATAAGCCTTAAAAGAGCAGCAAAGGCATTTGGGCACTCTGCAGGAAAGCAACATTGTTAATTCTGTTCCCAGTCGGCATCTCTGTTTGATTCTGGACTCTGTGTGGCTTTGCCAAGTAGGTTTTTGGCAATGTGTCAAAGGAGATAAAGGTTGGTGACTATCCGGAAGGATTTCTCCCAAAGGACTTTTTGCAACTAATTGGGACTCAGTTGTGAATGAACGTAATTCACAGCTGTTGCAATAAAAGAGGTTTTTGGGACTACTCATGTGTTTTAATGACTCAGGAAGCCTAGGTCACAACATTGGCTAGTCTCATTGGGGTGAGCCAAGCTCCTCAGATATTCTTGCTCCATGCCATAAAGTTCATCAGAGGTCCTGACATAAATATAAAGTTTTGTTCTTTATTCAGGTCAGCATCCCATATGACCTCGTCAAAACTTGTTATGGCTTCCACAAGAGCAGGGAAGTTGAGCAGGAAATGCAAAGGCTGTAGATTGGACTGAAAACTTAAAAAGAAAAAGAAAAAAAAAAGAGACAGAAGAATACAACAAGCACCAGAACATTCCTGGCATGAAGTTTTATTAGCTTTCAGACATAATGAAGTGTGTAATAGGAAGAATGAAGAATTCATTACATTAGAACTTTTATATGAAGAAATTAATTTCGGACCAACTGGCTGCACAGGAGACTCATATCAGCACATCAAGGCAGACGTCTTTTAACATATCCCATAATAAATGAACAAAATGTGTACAAAATGAATTATTTTATTTTTTTTTTAAAAAAAAAAACCATACACAAAAAGCTGCCTGCTCTGGAAAGGTTTTGTGCAAAACATATGCATCCAGCATCTACATATGAATACAGATATTAACTGACACAATTTTTTTTCCTACAAAGTTCCTGAACAATAGAGTTATAGAACAGAATAACAGAGTCAGAGGGGACCTTAGAGGTCTTCTAGTCCAACCCCCTACTTAGGCAGGAAACTCTACACCACTTCAGACAAATGGTTATCCAATCTCTACTTAAAAACTTCCAGTGTTGGAGCATTCACAATTTCTGGAGGCAAGTTGTTCCACTGATTAATTGTTGTAACCAGTGGTGGGTTCCTCCCGGTTCGGCCCGGTTCTCCTGAGCCGGTAGCGGTGACGATATGACGACACTGAACTGGTTCTGCCACCCCTGGTTGTAACTGTCAGGAAATTTCTCCTTAGTTCTAAGTTGCTTCTCTCCTTGATTAGTTTCCACCCATTGCTTCTTGTCCTGCCCTCAGGTGCTTTGGAGAATAGCTTGACTCCCTCTTCTTTGTGGCAACCCCTGAGATACTGGAACACTGCTTTCATGTCTCCCCTAGTCCTTCTTTTCATCAAACTAGACATACGCATTTCCAGTAACTGTTCTTTATATGTTTTAGCCTCCAGTCCCCTAATCATCTTTGTTGCTCTTCTCTGCACTCTTTCTAGAGTCTCCACATCTTTTTTACATCATGGCGACCAAAACTGAATGCAGAATTCCAAGTGTGGCCTTACCAAGGCATTATAAAGTGGTATTAACACTTCACGTGATCTTGATTCTATCCCTCTGTTGATGCCACCTAGAACTGTGTTGGTCTTTTTTGGCAGCTGCTGCACATGGCTGGCTCCTATCTAAATGGTTGTCCACTAGGACTCCAAGATCCCTCTCACAGTTACTACTATTGAGCAAGGTACCACATATACGGTACCTGTGCATTTGGTTTTTCTTGCCTAAATGTAGAACCTTGCTTTTTTCACCATTGAATTTCATTTTGTTAGCAGCACCCAATGTTCAAGTCTATCAAGATCCTTCTTAAAGCACCTGTGATCCTTAACAGTAATCAGAAGTTAACAATAAAGATATGAAATATCAGTGAAAACACTGAATATTAATTAACTAATGATTGAAATCTAGATAACCAAGAAGGTAGAGACTGAAGACCACTGAAGAAATACAACAAGAAATTCACATTCACAGTTTGGCCACTGCAGAGCTTAGTAAACACATCATGTACCAATTGTGACACTCTACCTATGAACATGTAAAACATCTCTTCTATTAAATGAAATAAAATTAAAAAGCAGATGTCTTTGATCTTGCCAAGTGACAACTATTAATAAAAACTATACGCCAAGTTTGGAGGAATAACAGATAATGATGGGAAAGAATGCCCAGAGTATGGAAAAAGAGACAAATCATTCTATTTTTTTTTCTCTGTGTTAATTGATCTTCTATGATTGATTATGCTTCAACCAAAGGCCATCACAGTGTTTTAACCATATTTATCCTTCAAACTTTTCCCCTTTATGATCATCAGCCATTCTAACTGGCATTTTTCTAGGTTTTTTTTTCCTTGATCATAGTTGAGCGTAGGAAAAGTGACAGTGTCTGGATTAGAACAATCACATTGGTGTAAAAACTGAAAAGGGAGGGTGTCAATAGCCTTGTTTGACATTTTATATCTCTATCTCTATATCTCTATCTCTATCTATCTCTATCCTCTACAGTGGTGGGTTTCAAATTTTTTTACTACCGGTTCTGTGAGCGTGGCTTGGTGGGCATGGCATGGCTTGTTTGGCGTGGCTTGGTGGGCGTGGCAGGGGAAGTATACTGTAAAATCTCCATTCCCACCCCACTCCAGGGGAAGGTTACTGCAAAATCCCCATTTCCTCCTGATCAACTGGGACTCAGGAGGCAGAGAATAGATGGGGGCGGGGCCAGTCAGAATTTTTACTACTGGTTCTCCGAACTAATCAAAATTTCCACTACCGGTTCTTCAGAACTGGTCAGAACCTGCTGAAACCCACCTCTGATCCTCTATCTATCAACTATCTCTCTATTTCTCTCTCTCTCTATCTTTCTATCTCTATCTCTCTATCTATTATCTATCTCTATCTATCTCTATCTCTATCTCTCTATCATCTATCTATCTATCTCTATCTCTCTATCTCTATGTATCTATCTCTATCTATCATATCTATCTATCTATCTATCTATCCATCCATCCATCCATCCATCCATCCATCCATCCATCTATCTATCTATCTATCTATCTATCTATCTATCTATCTATCTATCTATCTATCTATCTATCTATCTATCTATCTATCTGGATAACTGAAGTTTTCTGCCAACCATTCTTTATCCCAACTATAACATTTGTAAATAGTTTAGTCAATAAATTAGAAAACCATTTAAGCTATTGGTTCTCCTGATGGATTCACAGCTTGTCCATTCGATGGAAAGAATCAAATACCACATAAAGAGTCGTGGTGGCATAGTGGTTAGAATGTAGTATTGCAAGCTAATTCTGCCAACTGTCAGCAGTTCGATCCTGACCGGCTCAAGGTTGACATAGCCTTCCAACCTTCCAAAGTCAGTAAAAGGGGGACCCAGATTATTGGGGGCAATATGCTGATTCTGTAAAACTGCTTAGAGAGCACTGTGAAGCTGTGTATATAAGTCTAAGAGCTATTGTTATTGTTAAAGCATTTTTATATTAATTACATTTTTTTTTCAAGTTGAATCAATGTCAAAGTACTTGCTCAAGGCAGAAATTATTATTAATTTCTATTCAGTGCTCTGATTGTTTAGCAAAGGACAACATGTCCAATAAACTGAGGAGAGATAATAAGAAGAGGCTTCCATCAATCTGGTTGAAATCCAATTATCGATTTGAATTGTTAAATCACTTCTATTTGAATTGCTGATGGGATTGCCCAACTGACTTGAAGATGCAGTTTGAAGGGCTGGTTAAGACCGAAATACACTGGAATTAAAACTTAAAAAGTATAACCATTTTTTCCCCTTTTTAAATGTAAATTTTAAATCTGGTTTTAAATTATTGGGGTTTTAAATTTGTTCAGCCAAATTATTTAATTCGTTTTAATCTATTTTAAATTTTGTATTTATATGTTTTATTCTATGGCTGTTCACTGCCCTGAGTCCTTCGGGAGTAGGGCGGTATACAAATTCAATAAAATAAATAAATAAATAAATAAATAAATAACCATTTATAAATTCCACCCTTTCTCTCAAATAATAACAACAATAATGCATATATAAAAGATGGAGACTGAAGAGAAAAAAAATGGGAAGCCGGAGATGAATTCTGTCGAAGGATTTTGTAAAAAGAAAAAACCCTCTTTTTGAATGAATGAATTGGTTTCCAAAATCAACTTGAAACATACAATATAAAGGTATTGTTACATAAAACATACTAATTAATTTTAATTACTTTAATTTAAATATGACAGTAAAATGTAAGATGTACTATGTACTAATATTATGACAATAGGAGACAACAATATTGTGACTATCTGTTTAAAATTCTTTTGTTTAAATTCTGTTTCATTAGCAGGAATCAATATGTGGGGTTTTTTTTTCCCTTTAGAAAATAAAACATTTGTATTTTTATGCTACAGTGGCTCAGTGGCTAAGAGGCTGAGCTTGTCGATCGAAAAGGTCGGCAGTTCAGTGGTTCAAATCCCTAGTGCCACGTAATAAGGTGAGCTCCTTTTAATTGTCCCAGCTTCTGCCAACCTAGCAGTTCGAAAGCACGTAAAAAATGCAAGTAGAAAAATAGGGACCACCTTTGGTGGGAAGGTAATAGCGTTCCGTGCGCCTTTGGCGTTTAGTCATGCCGGCCACATGACCACGGAGACGTCTTCAGACAGCGCTGGCTCTTCGGCTTTGAAACAGAGATGAGCACCGCCCCCTAGAGTCGGGAACAACTAGCACATATGTGCAAGGGGAAGCTTTATCTTTACTTATATTTATCTGGCTATAGACTCAATTTGGTTGGGAAAAATCTTGCTTCTGTGTCCTTTTAATATTGCTTTTATTTCTGTTCCTACTAAATTGCTATGTCTAGAGGAGCAGAGAAGGAGCTATTGAATATTCTTCACTTTAATTCAAACCAGATCATTTATTAGATAAGGCTGCTAAACGTCTTCTATTGCAAAAGACAATCGATGTTGGCAAACAATGGAACTCTTCTTCCAAACATCACTTTTGAGTTGACTACATTACTGTAGTCAAACCATGAGGCAAAATGTATGTACAATTTTGAAATGTATGTACAATTTTGTAGTGAAATGTTATGTACAATTTTGAGGTGTGGCTAATCAAATAAAATAGTGAAGGATTGATTTTAGAGAAATAGTCAATGCATTAATTCCTTACAATTTTGCCTCAAACATGGATATGCTGTACAGTATTTAAGGAGTAGCTTTATAATTCCTTACAAACACCTTATTGTTCTTGACAATACTCCTTTCAATTTATCTGTCTGAAATTTGACAAAGTCTGAAGTGTGATTTCCCATCAGAGGGATTATTGACACTGCAAACTCCATCACATCCCGCCCAAAAATTAATGACGTTACGGATACTTTTTCTATGTAAACTTCAAGCGGTAAAGTTACCAAAGGAGCATAATTCAGTACATACACACATGCAAAAACCAACTCATGTGAAATTCTCCATACTGCTGTCTATTGTAATGGTATAATTTGCCAGGAAAATATTAAGCATTAGAGTAGCCAATCATATTCTGGATTGAATATAATTCTTTATCATAATATTGGCCCTAGTGGTTACGGGCACACTGATCTTAGCCTATTTTGGAAAGAACAAATTAGTATCTAATGGTGTGTGTGGGAGGGGGAGGAGTTAGAACATTTTTTAAAAAAAAATACTTGATCTGATCCAATGGAGCTGTGATATTCAAAAGCACAAAGGGAAGGAGGAGGAAGAGGAGAAGGAGAAGGAGAGGAGAAGGGGAAGGGGAAGGAGAAGGAAAAGGAGAAGGGGGAAAGGGGAAAGGGGAAAGAGGAAAGGGGAGAGGAGGAGGAGGAGTGATACTGGAGGAGGAGGAGGAGCGATGTAGAAGGAGGAGGAGGAGAAGGGAAAAGGGAAAAGGAGGAGGAGGAGTGATAATGGAGGAGGAGGAGTGATGTAGAAGGGGAAGGGGAAGGAGAAGGAGGAGGAGGAGGGGGAAAGGGGAAAGGAGGAGGAGGAGTGATAGTTGTGGAGGAGGAGTGATGTAGAAGGAGGAGGAGGAGAAGGAAAAAGGGAAAAGGAGAAGAAGGAAAAGGGAAAAGGAGGAGGAGGAGTGATAGTGGAGGAGGAGGGGTGATGTAGAAGGAGAAGGAGGAGGAGGAGAAGAAGGGAAAGGGGGAAAGGAGAAGGAGAAGGAGAAGGGAAAAGGGGAAAGGAGGAGGAGGAGGAGATTGTACTTCATCCATATTATAATATGTCAATACTAGAGAAGGAGAAGGAGAAAGGGGAGAGGAGGAGGAGAAAGGAGGAGTTGAGAGGCTATAAACAAACAAACAAAAAAACAAACAAACCATTTTATAAGCCCTCACAGTCCCCAACATGTCAGAATAGGGAAAGGGGAAAACTCCTGGAAGACTGCACGGTGGAAGAATTTCCCACAGAAGAGCCAGCAGAAAAGGCTCTTCTCTTTGACCCCACTTGCTTCAATTCCTTATCAGAGAGGATCCGTAGCAGGCCTCTTCCGCTGGCACAAGTGGGATGGACTTGTCTCATTGAGACAACTTACATCTTACAACTTAAAATCTCTTCTTCCCCTGACGTTTTCCTTTTCATAAATCCATGTAACCTCATTCCCCATACTTTTTCACATATATATACTGTACTATTCACATACACCACCTATATTATACTATTGTTGTGGCTCCATTACCAGAGCCTGTGTCATCGTCAGGAGAGGACTCAGAGAGTGAAGGGGAGGAGTTGGCAAGGCCTCCCTCTCCAGGACCCTCCTCTCTGGCAATGACTTCGGTGTCCGCCAAAGGGCAAGAGATAGGGCCGGGGCCAAGCACGTCCACGCAGCCACAGATGGACAGTGATGAAGGTAATGAGTCTTGGCTGGACCCATGCCAGCGTCGCAGAGATAAGCGCGCGCAACAGAAGAAAGGGCATGCCCGAGATTAGGCTGAGTCACTGGACCACACCCCACAGGATATAAAAGGGAGCGTGGTGGCCAGTCAAACCTTGTGACTAACAAAGCTGAAAGCTTCCACGCCATTCTGCATTGCCGGACTTTTGCTTTAAGACTTTGCTGGAGTATCTCTGGACTTGATTTAATTCCATAATTATTGAGCTGCTTTCCTTTGATGTACCAGAAGCAGGGAGAAGTTATCTCTCCTCTTTGTAAATAATAAACTCTTGGCAGGCAGCCACTAGGTTGTTGCCAAGTTCCGTTATCATAAGGAAAAGGATTTTGCCGGCTGGTTTGGTCTTTAACTCCTAAACGTCTGTTGGTGTGTGTGCGTGGGGTTGGGGACAGAACAACTATTTTCTCACATAGTACTTGGGGCAGAGGGTATTTTGCACTGCAGTATTTACATAAATAGGGAATAAACTTTATCTAAAAAAGCATAAAGTGAAGAGAAACAAACATAAGGTCACATATGAATAGGACATGCTATCCTCAGACAACTCTGGCCAAAAAAATAAATAAAAGTTGGAACCCTTGTTAAGTATTTTGAAATTTGCAGTAACTTAACAGTAATTGTCGCCATGCTCTACATTAAAGAACAATAATCAGCACTGACAAGGGTACTTATGGGTACGTTATATAGTGCCAGATTTTTATTGCCAAAGGCCAAAATTTATTCTCCGAGGTACCCTTCTTTTCCCCAAGCCACCCTTTCTGAGAAAGTTTAATCTTTGTCTCTTGCACTGTAAATTGATCCAAGGCATGTATGTCTGGCAAGTGAACCGTACACAATTTGCTTTGAGGTTTTGTTTTTTTCAAAGCTGAGGCCGCTGAACAACCGGTTTGGGGAAAGAGAAATGGAACCAAGGTCACGGCGAAAGAGGAACAAAAATGAGCCTGGAGCGCAAGAGAGATTAGTGAATTGATTGGGACAGAGGGCCTCAAAAGGCAGCGTCTTGATGGACACTGTAAGAACAATTTACGCTTTGATGTGCCTTACCGTGCTGAAATGAAATATATACCCCTTGCCTGCTCATTTTCGTCAATCCTAAAAGCCACACGTTCAGTGTCAGGTTATACAGTTGTATAGCTACTGTTTTCCACATGGACCAGGGGTGAAATCCAGCAGGTTCTGACAGGTTCTGGAGAACCGGTAGCAGATATTTTGAGCAGTTCAGAGAACCGGTAGCGGAAATTTTGAGTAGTTGGGAGAATTGGCAAATACCACCTCTGGCTGGCTCCAGAGTGGGGTGGGAATGGAGATGTTGCAATATCCTTCCCCCAGGAGTGGGGTGGCAATGGGGATTTTGCAGTATCCTTTCCCTGGAGTGGGGTGGGAATGGAGATTTTGCAGTATCCTTCCTCTGCCATGCCCACCAAGCCATACCATGCCCACAGAACCAGTAGTAAAAAAATTTGGATTTCATCATTGACATGGACCCAATGATGGGTTGCTCCTGGTTTGGTCCGGTTCTTGCGAACCAGTAGTAATGGTGGTGGGAGGCTCTGCCCACCTGCCCCGACATCATCATTGACAATCTGCGCATGCACAGAAGCTTCTGTGCATGTGCACATGTGCTCCCATTGCGAACAGGTAGTAAAGGTAAGTGGAACCCACTGTCAAGTTTCCGAAAGCTGCCCTAATTAATTCATGAGCCATGATCCAAACTTCAAAGGAAATATAGTCATTTATTAGGAGCAACATTCTGGCAATACTGGGATGCAGTTAGGACTGATCCTCCGTAGATTTACGTTCCCCTATGACCCTGTCTCTCCCCTCCTCTCTGGCCATGTCATAAATCCCATTCTCCAATTAACCACTTTGGCTGGCTGTGAAACCTAACACCCTCCTCCTGATCGCGGTCAGAAAGAATGTATGGAATTCACTTCAGTTCTCCCTCCCTCCTGCTCACGGCAACTTGAAAGCTTTGCAAGTTGACACCCACCCCTGCATGGACCACATATCTACTGTAACTTTGAGAACCTATTTGGAAGACACAGGTGGAAGGGATACCCAAGAACTTCAGTATCTACATAACAGCGTTACCCTTGCAGCAAACAAATCCAGCTCAGACTGTGTTGCTTTTATTTACAGTATATGTCCTAGAGTTGCAGAATTAGAAGAAGAATGATGTCATCTAACTGTCCTCATTGTGCAGGCAAGCCAGAGATAGATGGCCAGCCACTTCTTAAAAGCCTCCAGAGATGGAGAACCTAACAACAACAAAGAGATAAATTGTCTCTTTCTTTGTCCAAAGACCTACTCCCAAAACGTGTTTTTTTCTCTCTCTCCATATAACATTTGCAATTCAACATTTTTTTTTCATTTGATAAAGGAATAAACATTATTAAAAAAAAAAAAACACCCTACCTCACTCCTAATTTTATTCCGTAAATAAAACCGATGGGAGTGGGTTGGGAAAGAAGATGGTAGCATTTAAAAAGCATGACGGATCAGATGAGATGGTGTCATAAAATGAATCCCAATAAAAGAAACCGGAGACAGCAATACAATAAAACAATTCTTACTTTAAGATTCAGAGGTTTATTTCATGAGCAATTTGGGACATGAACACTTTCACAACATTACTTACATCAATAACACATTGCAATGAGGTCCAGAGACGATAGCTACTATAGGTCCAGCAAGGAATAACTACGGCCAGTGGCCACGATCGGAGACCCATCTCCTTCTTTTATACCTTTCTTCTGACAGCCCCTCAGTAAACGGAATTTTACTAAAGTTACTTCCCTGTCATTCTTCAATTAGCACATACTTGCGTTTACATATGAAATCTCCTATCATCTGCTACTTTCAATTCCTTATTTCCAGTGCTTCTTAATATTCTTAATATTCCTAGCCCAAAATCGTCCCTGAAACTATTTATTTTGCAAGTAGATGTTATAAAATTGCTTTAGCGCAGCTGATTACAATATTGCATTATTATATTTTAGTTAGCATTTTAATATATGTTTCAGCAATTCATTTGAGGCCTACTATCATTCTGAGGACTACATTGTTTTAGCAAATCACAACCCAGGTTCCCTCCTCTCAAAATGGAATCCCAGGTCAAGAATACTCCAGTTGTATTCATTTTATGGTGTTTGCCTCTACCCTTTTGGATACATTTCATTCCAGAATATAATAGTAGTAGTAATAATGATAATAATAGGAATAATAATAATGTCCTTTACATTTCACATATCTTCCTTGTGAGATCCTCCCCCCAAAATCATATAGCAATGTTAAGATATAGCAGTTAGCACTTAGACTTATAGACTACTTCACAGTGATTTACAGCCCTCTCTAAGCGGTTTACAGAGTCAACCTATTTTGCCCCCAACAATCTGCGTCCTCGTTTTACCCACTTTGGAAGGATGGAAAGCTGAGTCAACCTTGAACCGGTCAGGATCGAACTCCAGACTGTGGGCAGAGTCAGGCTGCAATACGGGATTCTAATCACTGCACCACTGTGGAAGGAAGGAAGGAAGTTTAGGTCAAGTTCAAACTAGATTCCTGTTTACTTCAGGGGCACGTATGTACTGTTTTATTGCATGCATTAAGAAAGCGGATTTTATCTTCATCATCAAAATCACCATCTCTCTGGTTTAGACTCTAGTGCTAGAGATCCTGGCATCCTTCCAATTCAGGTGTTAAAGAAGCCCAGTGCTGTTTACTCTCTTAGCCAAGAAAATGTCATCCATTAATGCTGCAACTTGCTGAAGCATACATCTATTTAGCTAAGTCAATCCTTGTAAAATCTTTACATCCTCTGATTACTTCTTTCTGTTTCATTCTTTAATGAAAGCTCTACCATGCTTGATCTGCTGTGAAGGAACTTTGAGATGACTTCATTGTTTGACAAAACAAGGTGACCACGTTCCAAGAATGAAGTAGCCAGAAGTGTCATGCTCCTGCCATTCGGGTCAGGTTATTTGAAAGAATATATATTATGGTCAATTATAGTCAAGGCTATGGTTTTCCCAGTTGCAATGTATGGCTGTGAAAGTTGGACCATAAGGAAGGCTGAGCGCCAAAGAATGGAGGCCTTTGAACTCTGGTGCTGGAGAAGACTCCTGCAAATCCCTTGGACTGCAATGTGATCAAACCTGCCAGTCCTAGAGGAGATCAACCCTGACTGCTCTTTGGAAGGCCAGATCCTGAAGATGAAACTCAAAGGCTCCAAAACAGATTGAAGTAGTCAACAATAATAATAATAACTTTATTGTCATTGTACGTGTATGCACAGTATACCCATACAATGAAATTCACTTAACACCCAAAGACCAGGTCCAACACACATAACAATCCCCAAACACACTCCTACGCATCACAAATTCCCCACCCCTAAACCACCCAAACATCCACACAATAGACCAAGTTATGCTGTCCAACAGCTCACTGATGGTGGCCCTTTAGTTCATTGTTGAGTGCAATTATAGCTCTGGGATAAAAACTATTCAGAAAACGTGTGGTCCAAGTTTTAATTGTTCTGTATCTTCTGCCAGAAGGCAATAGTCCAAAAAGATTGTAAGCAGGATGGGAAGAGTCTCTGAGAATGTTATGCAACTTCCTCAAACAGTGAGATTTGAAGATGTCATCCAGGGCTGGTAGCTGGAGTCCGATGATATTCTGGGCAGTTTTAATGATTTTCTGTAGAGCTTTTCTGTCCACTACAGAGTTGCTCTCATACCATGCAAGAATGTTGTATGTCAGGACACTCTCAATGGTGCTGAGATAGTAGGACAGAAGTAGATGCTGAGATAGATTTATCTTCCTGAGAATTCTCGGGAAGTACAGCCTCTTCTGTGCCTTCTTCACAAGCATGTTAACATTCATAGTCCATGAGTATACTTAATACTTAAAGTATACTTAATACTTAAAATGAATCTCTATTGATTTGAATACAGTTTAAGAACTGTACTTTTAAAGCTTCGTCAAAGCAAAAGTCTTGGTTGAAATTCTAGATCTGGAAACTGGATCTGATTCAGACTTTTGGCTAAGTTTGGAGATCATACTTATGATGTACCCAGTTACTGAGCATATACGTTTACTTTATATAAAAAGAATAAAGGAAAGCTATAGAAAATCAAGGAAAAACTCCTATTCTTCTTTACAAGTAAAAGGTATGAGACAGGCCAGAGGGTTATTTATTATTAATAATCAAATAAGAGGGCTGTGAGTATCTACCAGTGAAATACGTACAAAAGGGGATGTTCCATCAACCCAAGGCTAAAGGCTGAGCCATCCCACTTGCCATAAATGTTGACCTGGTTTTATTCCCCCACCAAATAAAGCTTTCTCACTTGACCTTATGACATGGCTATTTAAAAGGGGAAAAAAAGTACTTGCGATATTTCCTGATGCCATGGGTACAGTATAATGAGTATTATTCATATTAGTAGAAAGCTCTTGTCCCAAAGGGGTTGTTTTCAAGAGGCAACTGGACTTTCTTGTTTTTTCTTTGAAGACGTTTCACTTCTCACCCAAGAAGCTTCTTCAGCTCTGACTGGATGGTAGGGAATGGAAGGATTTACACTCCTTGCAGACAGCTGGTCATTTGCCTTTTTTTAGCGGGTCATTAAGGTCACCTGGAGATCAATGCTGACTGCTCTTTAGAAAGCCAGATCCTGAAGATGAAACTCAACTACTTTGGCCACTTAATGAGAAGGAAGGACTCATTGGAGAAGAGCCTAATGCTGGGAAAGATGGAGGGCAAAAGAAGAAGGGGACGGCAGAGAACGAGGTGGCTGGATGGAGCCACTGAAGCAGTTGGCATGAGCTTAAATGGACTCCGGGGGATGATAGAGGGCAGGAAGGCCTGGAGGAACGTTGTCCATGGGGTCGTGATGGGTCAGACACGACTTTGCAATTAACAACAACAAGGTTACCTGGAGATTTATCTGTGTCATCAGAGTCACCTGAGCGGTGCAAATTGGTGTGGAGTTCTTTCTTGGAACTGTTGAAAGGACTGTGTTGTAGATTGGAGATAGATCATGTCGTATACCTCCCCCTCTGTTGAGAGAGGGCTGTTCAATTTTGTCATGGACTTTTTGACTCCTTTTTCAAACCAGTGATCCTCTGTCCGAAATATGGACTTTGTTGTCTTTAAAACAACAAATTTTAATTAATATTAAATTAAATTAAATTAAATTAAATTAATAAATTAATTATTAATTAATATTAATATTAATATATTAATATTAATATTTAATTAATTAATTAATAATTAATTAATATTAATATTAAATAAATTAATATTAATATTTGAATTAATATTCAAAGTTTACATTTGTTTTAAATTGATTGAGGTTTTAATCTGTCCGGGCCAAACTATTTAATTTGATTTTATTTCTGCTTTTAAAATTTTGTATATATGTATTTTATTGTTAGCTGTTCACCGCCCTGAGTCCTTCGGGAGTAGGGCGGTATATAAATCAAATAAAAGTAAAGTAAAAGTAAAGTAAAAGAGTGGCCTGTGTCTTTTAAATGCAGATGGACTGCCGAATCTAGTCCTGGTGTGTTTGTTCTCCTATGTTGCGCCATGGGTCTATGAAGTGGTTGTTTTGTTTCCCCAATGAACAGATCTGCACATGGCTCACTGCATTTACATAACCATGACCTGGATGACTGGAATCTCCATAGAAAAGAAAGCTCCTGTGTGGTGCTGTAGGTCAAACACTGGATGTGGGGTTCAGAGTTTCCTTGCATTTCATCTGACCACATGATGATGATGATGATGATGATGATGATGATGATGATGATGATGATGCATTCCTTCTGGAAAGAAAGATTTCTTTCCTGTCTCTCCAACTCTGGAACTGGTTGACTGGAAGCTGTTATGAAATTGTGTTGGACCGATTTATCCTCCCCGGCAAACATTGCATAAAGGAAAATGTTTCTGCCGAAAACATTAATCGGGGAAAAAGGTCTTGGGAAATTCTCCCTGAACATAGTAATTGGAATGTTAACAGCCTTTTACACAAGCAATCTTGTCATTAAGGAAATGAAACAAAATGAATGGTTGGCCTTTATGGAGAAGGGATCCTGCCAATCATTGCCTCTGACTGCTGGTGTTAAGTGGACCAGTTGATGGGCCAGTCAAAGGTGAAGCTACGACTAGTTCAACATCTTGCTGGCCCGCAATGCCACTTAACCTCTTTCCGCCATCAAAACCAGTTGGCCGTTTCACAGGTGGCGCTGGATGACAAGTCCTAGGAGGTCATGCAAGGGATGATGTGCTTCAGCGAGCAGAAGATTCATCTACGGATTGTATTGCATCCCACCGAGCTGTTTCCATGGAAAACGTTAGCCGTATAAATAAGCCACCTTTTCTGAGAGCCAACCCTGTGTGATGAAAGTCTATGTACCTGCATCAAAGCGGTCTGTTTGTTCTTGTTTTAATTATTGTAATCCTCTGTGGAAAGCTCGGGAAGTTACAGAGGGCAATTACATTCTCAGTTGTTCAAGAAGGAAAAAAAGGCATTTGAGTTAGGCTTCAATGATTTAAAGCATAGGCGATGTTTAAATGAACTGCTCCAATCATAGTTTTCATGGTCAGAAATGAATTCCCATTTAAAAAAACAAACAAACAAAAACTTGGGTCTTGTTGCTGTTCCTTATTCTATTTCAGTATCATCAATTACCCTCATTTTACCGTCATTTGTTGCCACTGAAAACATTGCACAGACAGCATTACACAAAGACAGATTTCAGTGTTTCACCTTCTCATGGTCATGGATTTTAGTCATCCCATTTGAGAAGGGAGGAGGAGGAGGAGGAGGAGAAGAAGGTGAAGAAGGTGAAGAAGAAGAGGAGGAGGAGGAGGAGGAGAGGAGGAGGAGGAGGAGGTGAAGAAGAGGAGGAGGAGGAGGAGAAGAGGAGGAGGAGGAGGAGGAGGGTGTGGAGGAGGAAGAGGAGGAGGAGGAGGAAGAGGAGGAGGAGAAGAGGAGGAGGAGGAGGAGGAGGAGGAGAAGGTGAAGAAGAGGAGGAGGAGGAGGAGGAGAGGAGAAGAAGGAGGAGGAGGTGAAGAGGAGGAGGAGGAGGAGGAGGTGAAGAGGAGGAGGAGGAGGAGGAAGAGGAGGAGGAGGAGGAGGAGGAGAAGAGGAGGAGGAGGAGGAGGAGGAGGAGGAGGAGGAGGAGGAGGAGGAGGAGGAGAAGGAGAAGAGAAGGAGGAGGAGGAGGAGGAGGAGGAGATGGAGAAGGAGAAGAGGAGGAGGAGGAGGAGGAGGAGGAGGAGGAGGAGGAGGAGGAGGAGGAGGAGGAGGAGGAGGAGGAGGAGGAGGAGCCTGGGCAAGTAATGAATGGATAAAAATTTATTGAGATCCTTTGAAACTTCCAGAGTTGCTTGGGGTTAGGCAGCATGCAAATTTAATAAGATTTATTTATTTTATTTATTTATTCATCCAATTTATATGCCGCCCTTCTCCGTAGACTTAGAGAGGCTTACAATGCATTATAGCAATAGTCTGCATACTTTTTTTTTTTTAATGTATACACTTGCTTATTAGGGCTTTTGCCCCCCCTCCCCCAAAGCGGTGTTGTTCTATACAAAGCTGGCTTATTGCCCCCACAATCCGGGTCCTCAATTTACCTACCTCGAAAGGATGGAAGGCTGAGTCAACCTTGAGCCTGGTGAGATTCGAACTCGCACTAATTGCAGGCAGCTGGCAGCTAAGTGCTAGCACTTAACAGCACTTAGTCCGCTGCACCACCGAGGCTCATATAGATAATAGTCATGTGCAAAACGCAGCTTTATTTGAAAGCAACATCTGCCTATCCCAGGTCCTTGGCAATGACTTGATAGATGGACAAAAATAATAAATCCAACCTAAATATCTGGCTGATTGTGCCATCAACCACAATAATAAAATTCACAGTTTAAAATTGCACAAAGGCCCCGATCTCTTGGTTTTCAACAAAGGGATCAAATCTTGGCTCCTTATGCCTTCTGGGGGGCTGCCTAGTCCCACAAGAGCACCCTCCCCTTGTAATAACTAATATAAAATGCCCATTTTAGGATTGTAAAAATCCTTTTGATATTTGTCATTAGTCTATAATTTTAAAAGGTGTAGTCCTATTTTAATTTTGATCTTAATTTGTATATGTTGTTTGATTTTTCGATTATATTACTGGCTGAAAAGAGTTCCTTCCAGAAAGTACATTTCGGGAAAACATTGCAAATGGTTGGTTCAGTATCATACAGACAATAAATAAATATTTTTTTAAAAAAAATAGAGAATTCCATACATGGAATAATAAATGTTGCATATCCTTTGGAGCAGAGTTCTCGAACTCAAGGCCCATGGGGTGCTTAAATCTTGCCCACAGGGCTGGCCTGGAAATATCAAAGGACTGACCTGTGGAGTCTCTGCCAGCCAAAGCAGGCCACAGGCCACAGGGGGGCGTGCAGAGTCCCATTTTTGGCTGGCAGAGTGCTGCTGGAGGCCGCGGAGGCTGAAAACAGGCCATGCATGGGGTCTCAGGCTGCCTCTGTGCAGCCTGTTTTGGCCAGAAGTTTGCTGCAGCAGGTGTCCATCCTGTCTCCCCCCTTTTGCTCCGTCCCCACAGAGGAGAACTACAATGCCAATCTGGCCCTCGAAGAAATCCAGTTTGACACCCCCACCCCTGCTTTAGCGGATTAGAATGCACACTGGATTGTCTTAAAATGTGTGGATTAGTATCAATTCCCTTTCAGTTGCTTGGGGTTCCATGGAGTGATTCATAGATACTGTAAATAGATAGATGGATAGACAGACAGATTGATCTGCAGTCTCTTATGTCTGCAACTTCATCTAGCATATGTATATTTACGTCTGGACTTCTGCTGAAGTAAACAGGCCTTCCAGTAAATCCCTGAAAATCCTTTTAAAGCAAATTGCCCAGATTGTTTTTCTTGGTTATTCGATTCTCTCTCAACCAGCTTTTTTTTTTTTTTTTGGACTGGGTTCCAATGAACAAATGTGAATTGAGATCCCACTGACACGGACAACATAAGCTGACTGAGACAACAAACTCTCTAGATTTCAAGCAGGGTCGCAGGGAAGGTTTCATCTTGCATATGTGAACCTGTCTGATTTTGGTTTCAGTGGACAGAATTGTTACCTATAGGTAGGTAACATCTTGGGCGGAGTTTAGGGGATGTCAGTGTCTGCGTTTTTCTGCTTGCTGTGGTCGGTAGACCTTGTGATGGGGAGGTCATGCCAGGTGAGGATCACTGGGACGTGAACTGCTGGTTGGGAGGGAATGTGTGGGTTGGTTGATGTTTACTGATTGGCTGTGTGGTTGATTTTAATTCTGAGGGATTCGTAGGCAGAGTTGGTATTCAGCTGGTTCGGGCGAATTGGTAGCGGCGCCCGGATGTAATGCCATCGTATTTAGCCACGTTTTGGAGGCTGGGCACACGCGCAGAAGGTGCACGCGTGAGCAAAGCGCATGCACGGAAGGCCAGATGCATGCACAGAAGGCACACGCACGCAGCGTGCATGCAAAGGCCAGGTGCATGCATGGAAGGCGAATCATGCGGTGAATCGGTGGCAAGAATATGTGAAACCCACTGCTGTTCATAGGCTGGTTGTAGGTTGATGTGTGTTGTGTTCCGCCAGCAGCCTGCGGAGCTGGCAGCGGAGTCGGATAACGATGAGGCTGAGGAAGAACATGGGCCAGTCCTGGAGTCTGGAGAAGGCTCAGATGAGGGCTCTTCATCAGAGGCAGAGATGGGGCCAGGGCCATCGGGGAGTGAGGTGTGGACTTCGGAGCCTCCAGAGGCTGACAGTAGAGAGGCAGAAAAACAGGAGGAGCCTGTTCTTAGTGCACGCATGAGAAGAGCTGCCAGAAGGCAGGAGCAGTTAAAGCAGAGAGGACAACTTGGGAGTAAGGCCAAGAGATGATTGGCCCCTCCCATAAGGCTTAAAAGACCAGCAACGGCTCTTGGCCTCTTTGCCGGAAAACAACGTTGATAGACTTGTTCTTGTCTTGCTGCATTTATCTCTTGTTGGCATCTTCTGCTTCTGAACTTTTGCCAAGAGAAGCCTTTGGCAGTTTGCCTAATTATACCAAGGTTGGTAATTAGACTGAAGAATTTGTGTTATGAAGAATTTGTTTTCATTTAGTTTGGACTATGCTGAGAATGAGTTAATTCTCAGCTGCTCTAATAAAGTCTGTTTGTTTTGGAATTGTTTGCAACTAATACTACCTACTTGGGCCTGGGTCACAACAATGTGTCTGTTGATGGAATTACTTGTGGGGTGCCAGGTTTTGATAAACTCACATGTATGGCAGGTGGTAGTTTGACTGATGATTCTTGTATTGCTCCAGTCAAATTGGTGTGGTTTGGTCAGGGAGCGTAGAGATTAGGGATTTGGGATTGTTTGCCTCATTGGCTGCCTCATCATAAGACCCTTACTTGACACACCCACACCTGACACATCACATCTGCCTACCCGGTATTCATCTGGCTAGTGTTCTTAGTTTGGTCAGCTTCAGCACATTAGTTTGCTAGTTTTTATCCCCTGCTTGGGGATAAAAAACAGCTTCTAAAGCACAGCTGATCTTTGGAGAGAGAAGCAATGAGAAAAGCAGGCAAACCACAGAGATCATCACTTCACTCGCTAGCGCCTCGTTAGGGCTGAAAAAAAGCTTCACAACTGAGAGTCAGAAGGAGCAGGCAAAACCTGGAAGATCGCTTCACTCACTAGCACCTCCTTAGGGCTGGAAAAAAGCTTTGAAAAAGCTACATTCGGAGTATAAGACGCACCCAAATTTTCAGCCTCTTTTAGGAGGGGGAAAAGAGTGTCTTATACTCTGAAAAATACAGTATGTGTGTGTGTGTGTGTGTGTGTGTGTGTGTGTGTCTGTTCTCTGTGTCTGTACATATGTATACACTCACACCGACACCTATACCCCAGAGGTGGTATTCAGTAGGTTCTGACCGGTTCGCCCAAACCGGTAGCGGAAATCGCCCTGGTTCTATGCCATCCTATTTAGGCATGTTTTTGAGGCTGGGCGCATGCGTGGAAGATGTGCATGCCAGCAAAGCGCACATGTGCTCTTATATTTGCGAACCAGTAGGGAAAGTATTCACTTGAATACCACACCTGCTACACACATATATGTATATGTATATATGTATATGTATATAAAGAACATATTAGTCTCAAATTGTCTGTATTGTTCATAATGAAAAAGTTTTACTCTTTGAGGGTCTTAAGATGTAATATTATTAGTTAATGTGAGGGATTCTTTGGAAATAGCAACGAGTAGAAAAGGAACCTTGTAGCCAAGATAGAAAAGAACAACTTCAACAAAATAACATTTCCTAAAACATAATTTAGAGTTATTTATTATAGTTAGAGGGTGGTTGCCTGGGATAAATCAGAGCAAACCAGACACAGTTTATTCGCAGGAGTGTATTTCAGAATAAAATTCAGATAAACAGAGAGACGGGCAGAGAAGGATACAGAGAATAGATGACTTTTTCCCCAAGCTTTATTATTATTATGGTTTGTTGCACATCAGCCAGATGTTCAGGCTGGATTTGGCTTTTGTGTATGTGTGTGTGTGTGTCTGCTTATTGAGTCCTTCCCAACCTGGAATAAGCATTTGTGAACGTTTGATGTTGTTACGGATATCATCGTGGGATGTAAGCTGTTCCGACCAAACACTGCCTTTTGTGATTGACTGATAGTGAATTTGTCAATGCCGATAGTGTTCAGATGGTGCCCCAGTTGTTTTGGGATCACACCCAAGGCACCTATTCCTACTGCTGCTATCTTTGCTTACATATTATTATTATTATCTGACATGTTTTAGTCTGGGTCTGATGCTCAAGAGAGAGTATCCAACATTGCAGCAATGAAATAAAATCATATTTTTAATATGATGGATTAAAACTCTTTGGGGGAGTGGTGGCAAGCTGAGCAACCTATAGATTCTTTCCCAAAGCATTATTTTACATAAATTTGGAAAAAAAATAGAGTTATAGAGCTTGTTTGATCTCTTCTCTATGCAGGAAGCCAAGGGTAGTTTTTCATTTTCCTTTTAATCTATTGAAGATTCAGCCTAAAGATTTCAATTAAATATATACTTCATACATTTACATTCCTTATATTTTATCATTCCCCACTTTTTCTCAATATGTGTGTTTCCTTCATCTCATGGTTGACTCTGGACTGATTCCCTGCAGTTTTCTTGTCTGTCTGTCTTTTTTTTTTTTTTCCCAGAAGGGATTTAATCCATAACCACAGACCAGTGGTCATAGTGACTGCAACAGTTTTCCAAAATGTTCGGAACACCCCTATTTTTAGAAATGGACCATTCTGGTTGCTTTTGTTTTCCCGCCAATAAGAGTGTATGCAGCATTGCGCTTACATAAGTTATTTGGTGTTTTCTGTAGTGACGTTTGAATTTGAATTGTGGTCATTTTGACCACAGATCTTTGTTAACGTACTGTATTTTTCGGAGTATAAGATGCACCTTTCCCCCCAAAAAAGAGGGTGAAAATCTGGGTGCGTCTTATACTCCGAATGTAGCCCCGCCCAGCTTCTCAAATGGAGGTTTCAGAGGCTGAAAAAAGCATCAGAAAAGAAGCTTCAGAAAAGAAGCCCCCAAACAGAGCTTCAGAAAAAAAGTCTCCAAACAGAGCTTCAGAAAAAAAGCCTCCAAACAGAGCTTCAGAAAAAAAGCTCCCAAAGAGAGCTTCAGAGGCTTCTTTTCTGAAGCTCTGTTTCGGAGGCTTTCAGAGGCAGAAAAAAGAGTTTTTTCTGAAACAGATTTTCAGAAGTTTCAGAGGCAGAAAAAAAAAGCAAGGCACAGAGCTCACAACCAAGGAACCTGTTGCTAAAATTCACCTCTGGGAACAGCTGGTTGGGGGTTTCCGGGAGGCCGATCCACCTGCCAATCAGCTTTTTTTCTTATTTTCCTCCCCAAAAACTAAGGTGCGTCTTATACTCTGAAAAATACAGTATTTATCTACTCATATTTCATGCTTTCAAACTGCTAGGTTGGCAGGAGCTTGGGTGAGGATGGGAGCTCACCCCATTGTGTGGTGCTTGGGTCTCAAAACTGGGCTGCCGGCTTCCCAGGGGACAAGCCCAGCGTCTTAACCACTCAATCACCAGGATACCTCTCCGACATTAAGCCTACATTAAAAAGGTGCACCATCTAGAAATCCTTCAAAATGCTCCTTGTCATCTGGAAAGATGGGAACTACAATTTCCACCCCCAAACAGATGTAATTATATGCCTCCTTAGCTTTGTTTAACCCATTCATTTCAATATGAAGACTTCATACTAAAGCCTAACCATGTTAAAAGATGTTAGGATATGTAACGCGTTTCAAAGTGACCTTTTGAGAGACGCATTAGCATGCGTGAAATGCTCCTCACGAAAGCATTAAATGGCTACATGCTCTGGAAAACTCGGAACAATTGTTTTAAAAGCTGTATCCTCTCAACTATTTACCTAAAACCAGAAGTGGTATTCTGCTGGTTTGGACTGGTTCTGGCAAACTGGTAATGGCGATGGCAGGTGGGTCTGCCCACCTGCCCCGGCTCTATGACGTCCTATTTAGCCATGCTTTTGAGGCTGGGCGCATGCACGGAAGTCGTGCGTGTGAACAAAGCATATGCATGGAAGTCACGTGCACTGGAATCTATCTTTCTATCTTTCTATCTCATCTATTATCTATCATCTATCTATTATCCTCTATATCTATCTATCTATCTATCTATCTATCTATCTATCTATCTATCTATCTATCTCATCTATATCTATATCTATATCTATATCTATATCTATATCTATATCTATATCTATATCTATATCTATATCTATATCTATATCTATATCTATATCTATATCTATCTATATCTATATATATATCTGTATCTATATCTATATCTATATCTGTCTATCTGTGTCTGTCTGTCTGTCTGTCTATCTATCTATCTATCTATCTATCTATCTATCTATCTATCTATCTATCTATCTATCTCTCTGCTTCTGTCTCTATCTCTATCTCTAATCTATCTCTATATCTCTATATATGAATATTTATGATTATATATCCACATCTACATCTATCTATATTATCTATATCTATATCATCTCGTCTGCCTGACTGTCTGTCCGTCTATCTATCTATCTATCTATCTATCTATCTATCTATCTATCTATCTATCTATCTATCTATGTCTCTGCTTCTCTCTCTCTCTCTCTCTCTCTCTCTCTCTCTCTCTCTCTCTCTCTCTCTCTCTCTCTCTCTCTCTCTCTCTCTCTATGTCTATTTATGACTATATATCCACATCTACATCTATCTGTATCACCTATATCTGCGTACAAACACAGATACACACAAAAACACACACATACATATTACACAGGCTCACACACAGAGGGAAGCTTAAAGGGAGCTTACGCTCTTGATAAATGAATTGTGAGACACGAATATTTGCTACTGCTGGTGACCTAGCCAAATAATCATAATCAGGGGTTTGGGGTTTTTTCCCACCTCTCCAAAAGCTATAACAAATTTCAGCCTGCTTGCCTATATTTCTTCTTAAGATCCAGTTAGGGGGTGTCAGCAAACATTTGTAGTGATGCCGCTTGGTATTGTTTATGATTTACGCAGCTGCCTTTTGTTAACTTGTGAAGAAAATAATGAGGCCTTTGAGAATTAAGGCAAGGTGAGCCCGTGGCCTGATTCATGGGATAATAATTCTATTGCTCTGACGACCTAGTTTACTCTTGCTTGTTTCATAAAATTTGTCCTTTTCCCAAAACAAAAGTGAAATAAAAAATCAAATCAAATCCTACCTAACTCAAAGATAGGCCTGTTTCCCCCTCTCCCCAGTTAGGCATATCAGTCAGTAAAAAGTAGTCGCTAACTTCTAATTTTTCTACATATTGTTGGAAGAAATATCCATCTGGGGTCAGTTCCAAGTGTTCCAGAAAGATACTGAAAACATGGAGGCTGATTTGGAAGATGGTTTAATGGTGAGGCAGAACCACTGACCACGTGTGATTCTGGGTGGCTGACCACATGGAGTTGAGAATGAGGGTTATTTATACCCTCTCTTGCAGTGGTGGGTTGCCCTGGTTCGGACCGGTTCGCAAGAACTGTTAATAAAACCGGCAGGAGGCCCCACCCACTGCACTGGATGTCGTAATCAGCAATCTGCGCATGTGCAGAAGTGCAATCCCATTGCGAACTGGTAGTAAAGGTAAGTAGAACCCACCCCTTCTCTCTTGGGCCTTGCCCTTGAGCTTCCTGTTCCTGCATTTCTAAAATAGCAATAGCAATAGCACTTATACTTATATACCGCTTCATAGTGCTTTTACGGCCCTTTCTAAGCAGTTTACAGAGTCAGTCTCTTGCCCCCAACAATCTGGGTCCTCATTTTATCCACCTCAGAAGGATGGAAGGCTGAGTCAACCTTGAGCTGGGATCGAACTGCTGGCAGTGGGCAGAATTAGCCTGCAATATTGCATTCTAACTCCTGTGCCACCATGGGAGGGAAGGGAGGGAGGGCGGGAGGAAGTAGAGGGAAGGAGGGTAGGAAGGAAGCAATAGCACTTAGACTTGTATACCACTTTACAGCCCTCTCTAAGTGGTTTACAGAGTCAGTCTCTTGCCCCCAACAATCTGGGTCCTCATTTTACCCACCTCGGAAGGATGGAAGGCTGAGTCAACCTTGTGCCGGTTGGCCCCTTGGTTTCTACTTGAGGCAGAGAGCTGTGGCTCTGAGTTTCTGTCTTTAGAACCATGTTTCTCCTTTAGGGAATTATAATATTCTGCCTTTTTAATATTTTTCCTAAAATATTTTATTCTTCTGGGAGTGGGGTGGCTTCCCACAATATACTCTAATAATATAGGGCTGTGAGCATTGGACCATAAGGAACACGGAGTGGTTAAGAATTGAGGCTTTTGAATTGTGGTGTTGGAGGAGACTCTTGGGAGGCCCTTGGATTGCAAGGAGATCAAATCGGTCCATCCTAAAAGAAATCAGCTCTGATTGGAAGGACAGAGACTGAAGCTGGAGCTCAAATACTTTGACCCTTAAATGAGAAGAGAGGATGCCATGGAAAAAACCTTGATGTTGGGGAAGATGGAAGGCTGAAGGAGAGAAGGACAGCAGATGGTGAGATGGGTAGAGAGTGTCATTAATGCGATGAACATGAATTTAGGCAAAGTCCGAGAGACAGTGGAGGAGCGGGGGTGGGAGTTGGCATGCTATGGTCTATTCTGCAGGGTCACAAAGAGTCAGACATGACTTAGCAACTGAACAACGACAGATGCTCATTGTAGATGAAGTTGATCAACTTGGATTGAGATCCTTTTTAACCAGTGGTGGGATTCAGCCAGTTTGCACCACTTCAGTGGAACCGGTTGTTAACTTTCTGAGCAGTTTGGCAAACTGGTTGTTGGAAGAAATCATTAGGGCAGTGAACCAGTTGTTAAATTACTTGAATCCCACCACTGTTTCTAACCCTAGAAACGGGTGAAATGCTCCTGGTTCAGACCGGATCGCCCGATCCAGTAACGATGGTGGTGGGTGGTTTGGAGAACCAGTAGCAAAAATCCCTGCCCACCCCCTGCCCCCCATGCCTAGCTGAGCCGTGTGATCATCAGAGACTTTTTTCTTTTTTTACCTTTAAAAGCATTTTTTCTTCGGCCAAAAAATGCTTTTAAAAGTAAAAAAAAAAAAGCCTCTGATGATCACACGGCTCAGCTGGGATCATCAGAGCCTTTTAAAAGCATTTTTTCTACAACCTTTTTGGCCGAAGAGGTTATAGAGAAAAAAAATGCCTTTAAAAGCCTCTGGCGATCCCAGCTGAGTTGTCTGATGGTCAGAGCCTTCAGTAGAAAAAATGCTTTTAAAAGGCTCTGACGATCCCAGCTGAATTGCTTGATCGTCAGAGGCTTTTTTTTCTTTTAAAAGCAAAAAAAAAAAAAAGCTTTTAAAAGAAAACAAAAGCCTCTGACGATCAGGCAACTCAGCTGGGATCGTCAGAGCCTTTTAAAAGTTTAAAAAAAAGTTGGCCACTCCCACCCAGTCACATTACCCCCCCCACACCAAGCCACGCCCACAGAACCAGTAGTAACAAATTTTACATTTCACCACTGCCTAGAAAGGGCTTTTCTGGAAGATTTATAGCCTGATGAGGAGGGGAGAAGTGTCAATTAGTGGTTCCTGCACATTGACTTGAACATATTATCCTAAAAAGCTGCTGTAAAGATCTGCGGACTAAGCGGCACTGTCTTAAACTCACAGTGAATTCAGAGGCATTACTAAGGATGCCAGCGATCTGATTATGATAATCAAGATGACATTATCATACTACGAATGGGGATTGGATTGTATCGTTCTTCCTGGAAGGAGCCCAAATCTTCCATTAAAACAGCCTTATATAATATGCATCAATAAAAACCAATTTTTGTAATGTTGTAACCCGTGGGAGTAAAGCAATTTTAAATAGAGTTTGATTATAAGGCAAGCTGATCCTGGGGGCAAATATTACCCTGAAAAGATAACACACGAAGGATGAGCCAGTTACACCGCCTTTGAAGAATTCCCTAATTGGAAGTCCTAAAAAGAGACTAAAAGGTAAAGTTAATGCCATCCACGTTCATCCCTAAAAACCGATTCTGATTTATTTATTTATTTATTTATTTTGCTGTATCCCAAAACACTCCTGAGGATGCGGTGGGTTTGTCTAGTGAAAAGAAGGAGAAGGATGTTCCCAGATGTGCCAATATGACATCTCTAATAAAAGTTAGCTTTGAGGAATTTCAAGCCTTGGAGTTTGATTTTATTTATTTATTTATTTATTTATTTATTTATTTATTTATTTATTTATTTATTTATTTATTTATTTATTTATTTATTAAATTTATATACCACCCTATTCCCGAGGGACTCAGGGCGGTGAACAGCGAAAGATAAAAATACATGTAATACAAACGTTAAAAAACCAATTAAAATATACTAAACACTCTGGTCCTAGATAATTCAAGACATCCCAGTTTAAAACAAAATCAAAAGCAATATAAAGGGAAAGTTAGGCCAGGCCGGCCTGCTGAAACAGGAATGTTTTGAGGGCACGGCGGAAAGTGCGCAGATCCGGGATCTTCTGTATCTCTGGGGGGAGCTCGTTCCAGATGGTGGGTGCCCTCACAGAAAAGGCTCTCCCCCTGGGGGCCGCCAGTCGACACTGTTTGGCTGACGGCACCCTGAGAAGCCCCTCTCTGTGGGAGCGTACTGGGCGGTGAGAGGCTATTGGTGGCAGAAGGCAGTCTCATAAGTACCCCGGTCCTAAGCCATGGAGCGCTCTAAAGGTGGTAACCAAGATCTTGAAGCGCACCAGGAAGACCACCGGGAGCCAGTGCAGCTCGCGCAGGAGGGGAGCCACATGGGAGCGCCATGCTGCTCCCATAACTACCCGCGCGGCCGCATTCTGGACCAGCTGGAGCCTCCGGGTGCTCCTCAAGGGGAGCCCCATGTAGAGAGCATTACAGTAGTCCAGGCGTGAAGTGACGAGGGCATGAGGGCATTTTGTTGGGGGTGTTACTCGGAACCCTGACATAGGGATGACATGATAGCAGTGTTCCAATAGTTCAGGGACTCCTACAAAGACGAGGGGGTCAAACTAATTTCCAAAGCACCAAAAGGCAAGACAAGAAACAGTGGATGGAAACTAACCAAGGAGAGAAGCAACTGTGACCGGGAGGTTCACCTGATTCGCCAGTTGCGTCCCTTTCTGGATCGGGACTCCCTACACACAGTCACTCACGCCCTTGTCACCTCCCGCCTGGACTATTGTAATTCTCTCTACATGGGGCTCCCCTTCAGGAGCACCTGGAGGCTCCAACTGGCGCAGAGTGCAGCCGTGCGGGTGGTTATGGGAGCAACATGGCGCTCCTGTGTGATACCTCTCCCGCGTGAGCTGCACTGGCTCCCAGTGGTCTTCCAGGTGCGCTTCAAGGTTTTGGTCACCACCTTTAGAGCGCTCCATGGCTCAGGACCTGGTTATTTACGGGACCGCCTACTACCACAAACAGCCTCCCACCGGCCGGTCACCACCTTTAGAGCGCTCCATGGCTTAGGACCTAGTTATTTACGGGACCGCCTACTACCACAAACAGCCTCCCACTGGCCGGTACGCTCTCATAGAGAGGGGCTCCTCCGGGTGCCATCAGCCAAGCAGTGTTGACTGGCAGCCCCCAGGGGGAGGGCCTTCTCTGTGAGGGCACCTATTATCTGGAACGAGCTCTCCTCGGAGATACGGAAGATCCTGGATCTGCGCACTTTCCACCGTGCTCTTAAGACCCTCCTATTCCAGCAAGCTGGCCTGGCCTAATTTTCTCCCTTTTCTTTTAAATTTTTAAATTGAAATTTTAATTTGTTTTAAATTATTGGGATTTTTAATTGTCTTGGGCTAAATTATTTAATTTGGTTTTAATTATGTTTCTAACTTTTGTATTTATGTATTTTATTTTGTGCCTGTTCACCGCCCTGAGTCCTTCGGGAGTAGGGCGGTATATAAATTTAATAAAACTAAACTAAACTAAACTAAAACCTAGAACTAAGGAAAAATTTCCTAATGGTGAGAGCAATCGATCAATGGAAGTTTGCCTTCAGAAGTTGTGGGGGCTCCATCACAGGAGGCTTTTCATAAGAGACTAGACAATCAAGCTCAAGACTCGAAGACCTCCAAGATGCCTTCCAACTCTATGTTCTATGTTCAATGCGCTGACAATTTGTTGAAACTTGTTGAAATTTCTGCTACTATTTCCTACCCATTAATAAAATACTTCCCAGATTAAAAGAGTAATCTTTTCCCCATTTCTAATTTCTATCTTTATACTAATTCTTAACAGTATTCTGTATTTTTATTTATTAATTTTATTAATTTAATTTGTATACCGCCCTTCTCCCAGAAGGGACTCAGGGCGGTGAACAGCCAAAATTAAAAAACATACAAATGCAAAAGTTAAGATAATTAAAAGAATTAAATCATTGGCTACCCAAATTTAAAACCCCAAATCCATAAAATTTAAAATCCCAATTAAAAAACCATTTAGGCTAGGCCGGCTTGATGAAATAAAAATGTCTTCAGGGCTTTACGGAAGGTCCGGAGGTCCGGGATCAGTCGTATTCCAGGAGGCAGCTCATTCCACAGGGCGGGTGCCCCCACAGAGAAGGCTCGCCCCCTGGGGGCCGCCAGCCGACATTGCCTGACCGACGGCACCCCGAGGAGGCCCTCTCTGTGAGAGCGTATTGGCCGGTGGGAGGTTATCGGTAGCAGCAGGCGGTCTCGCAAATACCCTGGCCCTAAGCCATGGAGCGCTTTAAAGATGAGAACCAACACCTTAAAGCGCACCCGGAAGACCACCGGGAGCCAATGCAGCTCGCGCAGGAGAGGTGTTACGTGGGAGCGCCACGTCGCTCCCATAATCACCCGCGCGGCCGCATTCTGCACCAGCTGGAGCCTCCGGGTGCTCCTCAGGGGGAGCCCCATGTAGAGAGCGTTACAGTAGTCCAGGCGTGACATAACCAAGGCATGAGTGACTGTGCACAAGGAGTCCCGATCCAGAAAGGGGCGCAACTGGCGTATCAGGCGAACCTGATAAAAAGCCCCCCTGGCCACGGCCGTCATATGCTCTTCTAAAGACAGCCGTGTGTCCAGGAGGACGCCCAAGTTGCGAGCCCCCTCTGTGGGGGTCAGTGACTCGCCCCCAATAGCCAGCGATGGCACCAGCTGGCTATACCGGGACGCCGGCATCCACAGCCACTCGGTCTTGGAAGGGTTGAACCGAAGCCTGTTCCTCCCCATCCAGACCCGCACGGCCTCCAGACACTGGGACATCACTTCGAGGGCATCATTGGGGTGGTCTGGGGTGGAAATGTACAGCTGAGTGTCATCAGCGTACAGATGGCATCGCACCCCAAAACCACGGATGATCTCACCCAGCGACCCTCATCTCTTGCCCGTTTTCATATCTCAACTCTTGTTGACTTCTTGGCCCATCTCCCATACTCCTCCCATGGGATCTTGTATCTTCTTATCTCGTTTGTGTTTGATTTAAGTATTTCTTCTGTGTCTACCAGTTCCTCATTCTTTTGAACCTTCAATAAGCCTTTCAATGATCTTTTCCTCACTTCCGGGCAGTGGTGGGATTCAGCCGGTTCTCTCTGGATCGGGCGAACCGGTAGCGGTGACTGTGGGAGGCTCCGCCCACCCACCCAGATGTAATGTACATGCGCGCATGCTCACATTTGCGAACCGGTAGGGAAGGTAAGTGTATCCTACAGCTGCTTCCGGGGTGTCTTTCTGTGTATCCTGAATAAGAAGATTTCTGTTTGCGGGTGTCATTTATCCTTGTAATGTCCTCCATAAATTGCTTTTAGTTCAAGCAGTCTTTTTACTAAGAGAACTATGAATTGTATATTTTTTTTTTATTTCTATTTTTTCCCAGCGAAGCGTGTTTTTTGACTGTCTGACTCCGCAAATCCCCTGTGAAAGGAGAAAAATGTCGTGTTTTGTTGTATCTACATCTAAAAACTTGTATCCATGTGTGGTTTACAAAGCCATATTTCATAGTAAACTCTCCCAGGTGGATAGCAAGTTCTGAACTTCTGAACATCCATCTCATTCAAACCAGTCAAGCATTTTAGCAGATAAAATGTGCAATTAAAGGCTCTCTCTTTTTTTCAGTTTCAGCAAACAAATGCTGTATAATTGCCTACTTACTTCACTTCTGGTCTAGGACTCTTTACTCACAAAAAACACCAGATGTCATCCACTAAAAATGACAAATGTTTACAAATGATGATAATATCAGAAGGAAGGAATTGAAGCATTTTAAACCATAAAACGAACCTTGCTGTTGAGCTAAGCTGTATTCTCCCTGTTTCTCTTGGAATTTCTCATTTTGTGGGCTTAGACCCCAATCGTCTTCTTTTAAGGACCCCATAATCCCATGTGGTGTGGAATCTGGGCAACTGAATGGAGCTGTTTACTGGCCGGATGCCCTTCCTATCGCCAATGCGGAGTTTTGTTCAGCAGATATATTCTCATTATGCCCAGAGAGAGAGAGAGAAATCTGTCTCTACCTAGGATCGAACTCACAGCCTCCTGATTGTAAGGCGAGAGGCTCCACCTCTAGGCCACCGCACCACTGATTGGCTTGGGCCCCAATATGAATTGCAAATTGTTTTGCATGTACATAGATGCATCACAAGCCTTTCATCACATATAGCACACTGATTTATTTCAAATGAAGACAAAAAATAGGGAAGGTGTCAGAAAAAGAGAAAGGGTTGTCAGAACAAGATAGATGATTGATGATACAGGATATCCATGGATAGATAGATAGATAGATAGATAGATAGATAGATAGATAGATAGATAGATAGATAGATGATGGAGGGATAGAGGGATGAATCAGTGGTGAAATTCAATTTTTTTTTTTACTACCGGTTCTGTGGGCGTGGCTTGGTGGGCGTGGCACGGGAAGGATACGGCAAAATCTCCATTCCCACCCCACTCCAGGGGAAGGATACTGCAAAATCCCCATTCCCTCCCCACTCCTGGGGAAAGGATATTGCAAAATCTCCATTCCCACCCCACTCTGGGGCTAGCCGGAGGTGGCATTTGCCGGTTCCCCGAACTACTCAAAATTTCTGCTACCGGTTCTCCAGAACCTGTCAGAACCTGCTGGATTTCACCCCTGGGATGGATGGATGGATGGACAACAGAAAGACAGTCAGATATTTTTATGATAGTTACTGATCGTAGTTACTGCACATGGTATAAAAGAACTGATACACACAGAGCAATAAAATAGAAGTATTGGAATGTTTAAGTCTAAATCGGACTAGAATCAAGGAATTTCCTGACAGTGAGAACAATTAATCAGTGGAATGACTTGCCTCCAATAGTTGTGAATGCTCCAACACTGGAAGTTTTTAAGAAGAAATTGGACAACCATTTGTCTGAAATGGAATAGTGTTGCCTGTTTGAGCAGGGGGTTGGACTAGAAGGTCCTGTCCAATTCTGTTATTCTGTTATTCTAAGAGATAGATAATACCTGTGTCAAGAATAAACAAATGTTAGTTGGAATTTACCCATTACCACCTTTTCTCTGACTTTATCACTTGAGTCGTATGCAAACACTTTTACTCGCCGCATTTTTCTCCCCCTATTTTCACAAAGGTATTCATTAAAAATGAAAATCTAACACTTATTAATCAGGTACTCACCTTTAAACCTTGAGAAATTGGATTAGAGAAGGAAAGAGCGGTAATCAATCAATCCTAGTATTTTGTGATGCAGTGTGGCAGTGATTTGGGGAGATAGATAATCCAGATATAGCACAGTTACTTTGCTGAAATTTAACCTTAAAACAGATGGATATAACCGCAGCTTCTGGGCAAAAAAAAAACAACAGACTTTTTGGGTGTGAAATTAGAAAACAGATGAAGTCTTTCGGACATGTCTACATCAATGTTTAGGGTAACCAAGAGAATAGCATAATTCACAGAAGCTTTAAAAATATTTTTTTTTATTTTTTTAAATTTGATTTATATGCCGCCCTTCTCCGTAGACTCAGGGCGGCTTACAATGTGCTCAGCAATAGCCTTCATCCTTTTGTATATTTATACAAAGTCAGCTTATTGCCCCCACAACTGGGTCCTCAATTTAGCTACCTTAGAAAGGATGGAAGGCTGAGTCAACCTTGAGCCTTGGCGAGATTCGAACCTGCAGTAATTGCAGGCAGCTGGTCTTAATAACCAGCTGGTCTTAATAACCAGCTTAATAACAGGGTGCCTTAGACCACTGTACTACCAAGGCTCTTCTATTAAGAAATTCTTCATTGTGGCATTCCTTTAACTCAGGGGTCTCCAACCTTAAACATTCAAAGAGCCATTTGGACCCATTTCCCACAGAAAAGAAAACACCGGGAGCCACAAAACCTTTCCCGTGCCTGACTATTTCTTTCTTTCTTTTTTTTTTTTGCAAAAAAAGTTTTTTATTTTTATAGACAAACAATATATACAATATATTGTATATATTATATCCAATATATAATCAATCCATCAGGGCATCATCTGAGTGCATCTTTTGTGTCTTCTCCATCCTCCTCAATTATTTCTCATATTTGTTATAACATTTCTCCCCTCTTTCTTTACAATATTACTCTACACAAAACGCTTCCTGTGCCTGACTATTTCTTAAGGGGCCACAAAACTAGCATATGTAGCTGCATTAAACATTCTGTTTTCTTCTGAAACTTTTCTTTTCTTTCTTTCTGCAGCCATAGCGATCGCAACAGTTTTCCAAAATGTTCGGAACACCCCTATTTTTGGAAATGGACCATTCCGATTGCGAATAGCTTTTGTTTCCCCACCAATAAGAGTGTATGCAGCATCACATTTGCATCAGTTGTTTGGTGTTTTCTATAGCGGCATTTTAATTTGAATTTCAGTCATTTTGACCGAAGATCTTTGTTAACGGTTTTTTTTTTTTTTATAATGTCGGGGCCAAGTTCTCCGCCAAAAAGAGTGCGATTTGGTGATCCAAACTTCACAGAAACTGTTCTAAAATGGTATGGAGAAGTAGACTGTGATCTGAGTGAAGTGGAATCGGATTGTGATGAAAATTTTGTAATGGACGTTGAGGAACCCACAGTCGCTGCTGATTTTTTTTTTTTTTTTTTGCTTTAATTTATATGCCACCCTTCTCCAGAGACTCAGGGCGGCTTACAGTGTGTTAAGCAATAGCCTTCATACTTTTGTATATTTATACAAAGTCAGTTTATTGCCCCCACAGTCTGGGTCCTCATTTCACCTACCTTTGAAAGGATGGAAGGCTGAGTCAACCTTGAGCCTGGTGAGATTTGAACTTGCAGTAATTGCAAGCAGCAGATGTTAATAACAGTGCATTAGTCCACTGTACTACAGGCTCTTGTCTGATTCTGACATCAGTGATGATGACGCTCCTGTTGAAATTGATGACCAGGTACAATCTACGTCGTGCAATCATTTATATGGCAAGAACAAATTCAAATGGTCTTCTGCACCTTTTGGAAGCAATAGCAGATCCAGAACTGCTACTCACAATATTGTTATGCAATTACCTGGACTACAGACAGCAGCTAGAAATCTCAGAAATTCACCTGCTCCCCTGGAGATTTGGAAAATATTATTTTCTAAAGAAATGATTAGCGCCATCATTCAGTGGACCAATGCAAAAATTAGAGAAGGAAGATTGAAGTTCAAGGATGGAGCAACTAAAAGTGACCTGCGCGATGTGGATTTGATAGAGATCAATACATTTTTTTGGGTTTACTGCTCTATACATCAATTTTTAGATCCAACCACGAAATAATCAAATGTCTTTTTGCTACTGAGGTCATTATGACCTCATGTCTGTAATAGCGTAGCCGAAATAGTACGTCTGTGGTTAAGGGTTAATTTGTTCCACATTTTGATATAGCCTACATTATCAAAGGCCTCATTGTAATCAATAGAGTGTACGGTAGTACTTTGATTCGAAGAGGACACATTGTTGTGCCGTTCATCTGTAAACATGGAAGTAACTCTGCCGTTCCAGTTTGGAAGCGCGGCGTCTAGCACAATGGGGCCACTGGAAATCCATTGTTGTGGTAACTGTGGGTATTATTCTGTGACGTCGCTCATGATGTTCTATCATGTTTTTGATGGTTTTCAAAACTGATGGAGGCTTCTTAGCAAAGGACTTACCAGTGGGTTCTGTCAGCAGCTATAGCTTCTACTTCCCATGTGTTGTGGCCCCGCCCTCTGAGCCTGTCCCATCGGAGGAAGAAAGCTCCGAGCATGAGGAAGAGGAGTCAGCCAGGCCTCCCTCTCCAGGCCCCTCCCCTCTGGCATTGTCTCAAGTGCCGGCCGAGGGAGAGGAGACAGCTGGTTCGGATCAGAGTGATGAAGAAACATCATTCCTGGACGCACGCCTCCGAAGGCGTGATAAACGTTTGCAGCAGCTTAGGAGGTGTGCTAGGGATTAGAACTGAGTCACTGGACCACACCCCAGAGACTATATAATAGAGGGTGGTGGTCAAGGATCCTTGTGACGAACAAAGCAAACCTTAGATAGTCACTAAAGCCTCGTCCGGAACTGCTGAGAGAAAGATTTAAAGTGTCGGACATTTGGACTCTTGAG